>NC_138730.1:40432634-40664634 GCF_965113295.1 Leuciscus leuciscus | reverse complement strand
AGCAAAATAGAGGGAAAACAAACAATATTGACAATATTGTTTATAAAATGTTACTCACCATGTTAATTTATGGTTAATTTGACTGTTCCGTTGCGTTCGCCTCACATACTTGATAATCGTGCCGTAAACATTACCTACGCCAATAGGAGGCGCTTATAATCGTGACGTGCGCCAATGGCAGCTGCAAAGGAGAAGCAATATGGGAAATACCGACTGTTTTAAGGAATAAACGCAGAATTTTTTGTTCTTATCGTGTTTAACACAATCTACACTCGATCGCGCGATGATATCCATCGTGAGAAATCGCAGTTTGAATTTTTTTTTTAGTTACCATCGAAGTGAAAGACAGTTCCACTCTGTGGTATAAATGGCCGCCGAGCGCCTTCTACTATTGTCGTTGAATGCGAACAGGCCTGCCCATTGATCGCTAGAAAGGATCGGCTGATCTGGGCAGGTATACTGCCTTCGCAGCGCGACGATTTTTTCTTTCTTTATTTAATAATACATTTAAATAGTCCAAGTAATGTATACTGTACACCAGTGGTCATATGTTTATTTTGTGTGACATGACACCTATTGGTGTTGCCTATGAACAGTGCTAATTCAGGTTAAGAAACACTGTGACAGAGGCAAAAAAAAATGTATAATAACAACAACAACAACAATGATTATGAAGACGCATGCAAAAAAAAGGGAAAAGTAACTTTAAAGCAAAAATGAACAGCGACAAAGAAAAGTTAACCTATCTGAGTCCCAGCACACAATACACAAAGTAAGATTTCCAATACATTTATTTACAATAAGTGATAAATACAGTGCAAAAAGAATCCTAAACAAACAGCTCCAAAAGAAAAAGATATGAAGCGTGTTCTTCAGGAGCAGGTAAAGCCAAAACAAACCAAAGATCACTACCCGGTAGAAGGAAAACCTAATTGACCTACAACAATACTGTACACTACAGCCACAAGACATTTAAGTTGACCTTGGTTTAAGCTTAACACACCAAAGCTGCCACTACAGCCGTGACAACACATTTAAGCGTAACAACACACTTAAGCTTAGCGCCCATGTTGCAGGTTAGAGTACCCAGTAAGCCAATGTATAGAAAAATGATGTAGGAACTATATTTAAATATAAACATATACTTATAAAACGCTATTTAGGCTTCTGGAGTCGTTTTTGTGAGAAATTTTTACTTCCGCATTTGAAAACCGCCGAACCGGAAGTGACGTAACATGAGGTAGAGCGGTCAAAGTAAACAATAGGAAAGCAATGGATCGCCATGACAGCTCGGAAAGCTGGGGGAATTGTAGTCTAAATGTTTACTCGTATGTCGTATGATATATATATATATATATATATATATATACAGGGTGCGATTTGTGAAAAAAACAGAGGGGGGGATGTTTTGAAACATTTTTATTCATAAAAATAAATCATGAGAACAAGAACTTCATTCACTGCATTTGCTGCTCTGGACCCTTTTCATTGTTCCCAGCTAGCTAACAAGAGTTTTCGTGCTGAAAAATTACATACTATTACAAATATTTGTACTTGGTGACATTCTGAAAAGCCGTACATGGATCAAAGCTAATGGACAGGATCAGATAAATCAGAGTTTAGATTCTCTGCCCGAGCCCGAATTTGACCCGACCCGACCCGGGCCCTTGATCCAGCACTTGTGTTACAAAATGCAACACGTCACGTGTCATGCTCCTCCACTCGCACGCATCACACCGGCCCGGGATAATAATCTTTAAAAATATTTATTTTGTTTAAAAAATATTCTATATTCTAAAACCTTGTTGAATTAAATTAGAGTTGTAGCCTACTAGGGCTACTCCTCCTAGGCCATCCAAAGTTCATCCAAAGTTCATTTTCTGTGTTCATCATTTTTCACGTTTTATTTTTATTTTATTTTATTTATTTTTTACGTTTCTTCTTTCAGATCCATTTGCGATCCATTTCATTCTGAATAAACAAACAAGGCAGTTTACATGATTTGTCCTTGTTGCATTATTCATTATGATAATAATTAATAAATGCACGCACAATATCCGTGAACTTGATAAATGTTGCAGATATGTTTTACTATGCACAAACAAATGCCTTTCAACTTATGTGTGCAAAATTCAGAAGCAGTAAATGAATGTGCAGCAATTTGTACAAATAGAGTGTCTGTATAGGCCTACTATATGTGTTGTAGCCATTAAATAAGCTCATTTAGTTTCATATTTGTTAAAATATTATTGTTATTTTTTTCCATCTATGTTGATTTATGAAAAGTGAACAGCAGCACGAGTAAGATAGGATGTGCAGTATATATCGGGAGACTTGGAGTGGGTTAGACATGATTTTGACTATTTCATTAAGTTTTGTTTTGTAGAAAGCCTTTCTTTAAAGTGAATTTCGTTCTGTATAAATTGTATCTTAATTTTAATAAATTTTTCATCAACGAATTGCGTGTATTTAATAAATAAGAAGCAAATATAGCAGACAAAGGCTATAATCAGAGGCGCCGCCGCGGTTACTTGCACTGCATGATAACTTGAGCGGATCTCATCATAAATTAACCGAAACTAAGTGTATGCCTCAAAGAGAATATTAAGAAATATATCTAAAGAACGCTTGAAATGTCTTTAAACGAAACAATTCAAAACGAAAAGAAATAGGCAACACTCTGATGTAATCCATGCATTTCTCCATATATGCGCATTCACTACGGAAATGGCGATCGTCAACTTCATCTTTGCTTCATCTCAACTTCCCTGGCGCCACCCCTGGGTTTAAATTGGGCTCGGGCTCATAACATACAGTTAATGTGTCGGGCCGGGCCGACAAAGTCAATTCGCCTCATTCGGGCTTCGCGTCTACCGCGCCGCGCGACACGCATCGCGCCGCAGGACCTCTAGACGCGCGTAAACGCGTCTTTACATTGACTTAACATTGAAATCACTCACGCCAGACACTCAAGAGTGAGTGAGTAATCAAAAAACCTTTGCTTAGCCTCAGTTGAGTAAAACACCGTATGTGCAACTTCAGCACTAACTCTGCTTGTCATCATAGAAACAGATAATCAGATTGTGATGTTTATTCCCGCTTCAGTAATATGCTGCATATGCAGCGTAAAAAAAGACCTGCAACCGTCTCGCAAGTGTTGATAGGCTATTACTCGTGAGGTGTAACCAATCATATAGCGCCGTGGGCGGGACATTGAGCAAGTCTGCAGAGTGGTGGTTACAGAGAGGCTGCGGAGCCAGTCAAAGTAGCGCATTTTAAAATAAAAAGGATTTTAATCAAACCACGGATCCGTGATAAGTTTTGTGATCCGCCTCGCCACTAGTGTAGTAGCACTGATCACTTTGAGGGGGGGATAAATTTATCCCCACCGGGGATAAAAATAATTAAGCAGAGGCAGGGATACATTGACCAGAAAGGGGGAAATCCCACGCATCCCCCCCGGCAAATCGCACCCTGTATATATATATATATAACGTATATATAATTCATATATATGATGATATCATATAATTATGAGCCTGAAATGAAGCCAAGTGAGAAGGACAGGCCAGGGTTAGACAGAACAACTGTGAGTTGTGGTGTGAGGAGAACAGGGCGAGAGAACAGTGTTAGCTTATAGATGTATTCACGTTAGCCGACGATATGTACAACACTATGCTCAGATCATAATACTGTACAGATTATTATCATCATGTATCAGGCAATAGCAAAGCTAGTACTTAGACCCTTACCTGCATGTGTTATGTGTGTCAGCCATTAGGAGACAGTTTCCAGAGGAAGGGGGACTTTATAAAGGCTTTGAATTGACCCATTTGGTGACGATGAATAAAAAAAATTATCACAATCACAACTGTCTTACTGTACAAAAACTTTATATGTAGAAACAGCCAACACAAACATTAAAGTCGGTTTTTACAGATTGAAAATGAATTATAGAACATAATATATTATATTTATAATAATAATAATAATAATAGTGTCTTCTGCAGACTAATAACAAACACATAAATGCAGTACATTACAAGTTTATGTAGGATATGTTAATTAATTAAATTAAGACAAGGCACATTTTGTAAAACAGATGTACAATGTCTGACGGATCCGTGAGCGTCATGTTTCCCGCCGGCGGCCGAACCACATGCTGATGGCGGACCGTCACCGCGGGCGACCCGATGAAGGAGCCGGGACAGTGTCCACATATCGCCGGGATTATAATCATCCGGTCTATGGGTGAACGCTACACACTACCGCGTTTTTCAAAGCAGAAGCAGAAGTGAAGTCCCGTCTCTTACCCGGCACAAAACGCACACAGGCACGGAAGATCGCACCGTCCTTTTATTCGGAAACCTGTGGACTCGATGTCCTGACAGGCCATAATTCACAATCATTTACCACGACGATGATTAATTGAAATACAATAAGCACCGAAAACACACTGAATCATGACCGCTCCAACTGAATACCAACCTATCTCTGCACTGAGCGCGAACGCAGAGCCAAACGACTACCTCATGTGGCGTCATATGACGCGATGGTGAAAAAAAGCGTTTTTTTCAACACGGTCAAGGAAACTGTCACGTTTTCTATTAAATTTGTGCCCTTATGTCTTGCAAAACAATTTTTAATCCTGCATTTACTTTTCATATGGTATTTTCATACAAGGTTATATTAATAAAAAAAAAAAAAAAAAAACCTGCAACATGGGCTTTAACATACACCAACAAGAGCAACACTCCAAGTCTGGTCACACAACAGTCTCAGGCTCTTGGGAGAAGAAATCTCTCCGAATCTCTCTCCGGCTCTGCTTAAATACTGGATCCTCTTGCCATTGATGAGGAACAGCTGGTAGGTCCCATCACCTAGATTAGGACAGGGAGGAGCACAAGAAAATTGGACAAAACATACAACAAAACTACAACTCCCAGCAGGCCGTTGGGTCCATTGGCAGCACGCACACACACTCAATAAATCAATGAATGACACTTACACATTATAAAACACAAATGCATACACATCCACCAGTCAAATTAAATCATTAAAGGAAAATCCATCTTTGCAGTGCATACACAGAAGTGGCATTAATGTATTTTCACTGCATTTACAATTGCATAAATAAAGCTATGAGATCGTCACAATTAGAAATCAGGGGGAAAAAATTAAAATAATACTTTTAATATATGTCCAAATAGAAACTGTTATTTAAAATTGTAATAATATATCACAATACTGTAGTTTACAGCCTAGGCTACTATATTTTAATCAAATAAATGCAGGCTGGGGGAGCAGCAAGAGACTTATTTCAAAAACATGAAAAAAATCCACCTGACACACACACACACACACACACACACACACACACACACACAAAAGTTTCAAGTTTTGAAAAATACAACAACAAACAGTAATATTGTAAAGTATAATAACAATTGAATTTATAAGTATATAGGATTATGTAACGGTTCACAAAATTCACGGTTCAATCACTGTCTGTTGTTGCATTGAGACTCTGGTAGGGCTTTATTTTGAAATTCTCGTCAGCAAAATAGAGGGAAAACAAACAATATTGACAATATTGTTTATAAAATGTTACTCACCATGTTAATTTATGGTTAATTTGACTGTTCCGTTGCGTTCGCCTCACATACTTGATAATCGTGCCGTAAACATTACCTACGCCAATAGGAGGCGCTTATAATCGTGACGTGCGCCAATGGCAGCTGCAAAGGAGAAGCAATATGGGAAATACCGACTGTTTTAAGGAATAAACGCAGAATTTTTTGTTCTTATCGTGTTTAACACAATCTACACTCGATCGCGCGATGATATCCATCGTGAGAAATCGCAGTTTGAATTTTTTTTTTAGTTACCATCGAAGTGAAAGACAGTTCCACTCTGTGGTATAAATGGCCGCCGAGCGCCTTCTACTATTGTCGTTGAATGCGAACAGGCCTGCCCATTGATCGCTAGAAAGGATCGGCTGATCTGGGCAGGTATACTGCCTTCGCAGCGCGACGATTTTTTCTTTCTTTATTTAATAATACATTTAAATAGTCCAAGTAATGTATACTGTACACCAGTGGTCATATGTTTATTTTGTGTGACATGACACCTATTGGTGTTGCCTATGAACAGTGCTAATTCAGGTTAAGAAACACTGTGACAGAGGCAAAAAAAAATGTATAATAACAACAACAACAACAATGATTATGAAGACGCATGCAAAAAAAAGGGAAAAGTAACTTTAAAGCAAAAATGAACAGCGACAAAGAAAAGTTAACCTATCTGAGTCCCAGCACACAATACACAAAGTAAGATTTCCAATACATTTATTTACAATAAGTGATAAATACAGTGCAAAAAGAATCCTAAACAAACAGCTCCAAAAGAAAAAGATATGAAGCGTGTTCTTCAGGAGCAGGTAAAGCCAAAACAAACCAAAGATCACTACCCGGTAGAAGGAAAACCTAATTGACCTACAACAATACTGTACACTACAGCCACAAGACATTTAAGTTGACCTTGGTTTAAGCTTAACACACCAAAGCTGCCACTACAGCCGTGACAACACATTTAAGCGTAACAACACACTTAAGCTTAGCGCCCATGTTGCAGGTTAGAGTACCCAGTAAGCCAATGTATAGAAAAATGATGTAGGAACTATATTTAAATATAAACATATACTTATAAAACGCTATTTAGGCTTCTGGAGTCGTTTTTGTGAGAAATTTTTACTTCCGCATTTGAAAACCGCCGAACCGGAAGTGACGTAACATGAGGTAGAGCGGTCAAAGTAAACAATAGGAAAGCAATGGATCGCCATGACAGCTCGGAAAGCTGGGGGAATTGTAGTCTAAATGTTTACTCGTATGTCGTATGATATATATATATATATATATATATATATATATATAACGTATATATAATTCATATATATGATGATATCATATAATTATGAGCCTGAAATGAAGCCAAGTGAGAAGGACAGGCCAGGGTTAGACAGAACAACTGTGAGTTGTGGTGTGAGGAGAACAGGGCGAGAGAACAGTGTTAGCTTATAGATGTATTCACGTTAGCCGACGATATGTACAACACTATGCTCAGATCATAATACTGTACAGATTATTATCATCATGTATCAGGCAATAGCAAAGCTAGTACTTAGACCCTTACCTGCATGTGTTATGTGTGTCAGCCATTAGGAGACAGTTTCCAGAGGAAGGGGGACTTTATAAAGGCTTTGAATTGACCCATTTGGTGACGATGAATAAAAAAAATTATCACAATCACAACTGTCTTACTGTACAAAAACTTTATATGTAGAAACAGCCAACACAAACATTAAAGTCGGTTTTTACAGATTGAAAATGAATTATAGAACATAATATATTATATTTATAATAATAATAATAATAATAGTGTCTTCTGCAGACTAATAACAAACACATAAATGCAGTACATTACAAGTTTATGTAGGATATGTTAATTAATTAAATTAAGACAAGGCACATTTTGTAAAACAGATGTACAATGTCTGACGGATCCGTGAGCGTCATGTTTCCCGCCGGCGGCCGAACCACATGCTGATGGCGGACCGTCACCGCGGGCGACCCGATGAAGGAGCCGGGACAGTGTCCACATATCGCCGGGATTATAATCATCCGGTCTATGGGTGAACGCTACACACTACCGCGTTTTTCAAAGCAGAAGCAGAAGTGAAGTCCCGTCTCTTACCCGGCACAAAACGCACACAGGCACGGAAGATCGCACCGTCCTTTTATTCGGAAACCTGTGGACTCGATGTCCTGACAGGCCATAATTCACAATCATTTACCACGACGATGATTAATTGAAATACAATAAGCACCGAAAACACACTGAATCATGACCGCTCCAACTGAATACCAACCTATCTCTGCACTGAGCGCGAACGCAGAGCCAAACGACTACCTCATGTGGCGTCATATGACGCGATGGTGAAAAAAAGCGTTTTTTTCAACACGGTCAAGGAAACTGTCACGTTTTCTATTAAATTTGTGCCCTTATGTCTTGCAAAACAATTTTTAATCCTGCATTTACTTTTCATATGGTATTTTCATACAAGGTTATATTAATAAAAAAAAAAAAAAAAAAACCTGCAACATGGGCTTTAACATACACCAACAAGAGCAACACTCCAAGTCTGGTCACACAACAGTCTCAGGCTCTTGGGAGAAGAAATCTCTCCGAATCTCTCTCCGGCTCTGCTTAAATACTGGATCCTCTTGCCATTGATGAGGAACAGCTGGTAGGTCCCATCACCTAGATTAGGACAGGGAGGAGCACAAGAAAATTGGACAAAACATACAACAAAACTACAACTCCCAGCAGGCCGTTGGGTCCATTGGCAGCACGCACACACACTCAATAAATCAATGAATGACACTTACACATTATAAAACACAAATGCATACACATCCACCAGTCAAATTAAATCATTAAAGGAAAATCCATCTTTGCAGTGCATACACAGAAGTGGCATTAATGTATTTTCACTGCATTTACAATTGCATAAATAAAGCTATGAGATCGTCACAATTAGAAATCAGGGGGAAAAAATTAAAATAATACTTTTAATATATGTCCAAATAGAAACTGTTATTTAAAATTGTAATAATATATCACAATACTGTAGTTTACAGCCTAGGCTACTATATTTTAATCAAATAAATGCAGGCTGGGGGAGCAGCAAGAGACTTATTTCAAAAACATGAAAAAAATCCACCTGACACACACACACACACACACACACACACACACACACAAAAGTTTCAAGTTTTGAAAAATACAACAACAAACAGTAATATTGTAAAGTATAATAACAATTGAATTTATAAGTATATAGGATTATGTAACGGTTCACAAAATTCACGGTTCAATCACTGTCTGTTGTTGCATTGAGACTCTGGTAGGGCTTTATTTTGAAATTCTCGTCAGCAAAATAGAGGGAAAACAAACAATATTGACAATATTGTTTATAAAATGTTACTCACCATGTTAATTTATGGTTAATTTGACTGTTCCGTTGCGTTCGCCTCACATACTTGATAATCGTGCCGTAAACATTACCTACGCCAATAGGAGGCGCTTATAATCGTGACGTGCGCCAATGGCAGCTGCAAAGGAGAAGCAATATGGGAAATACCGACTGTTTTAAGGAATAAACGCAGAATTTTTTGTTCTTATCGTGTTTAACACAATCTACACTCGATCGCGCGATGATATCCATCGTGAGAAATCGCAGTTTGAATTTTTTTTTTAGTTACCATCGAAGTGAAAGACAGTTCCACTCTGTGGTATAAATGGCCGCCGAGCGCCTTCTACTATTGTCGTTGAATGCGAACAGGCCTGCCCATTGATCGCTAGAAAGGATCGGCTGATCTGGGCAGGTATACTGCCTTCGCAGCGCGACGATTTTTTCTTTCTTTATTTAATAATACATTTAAATAGTCCAAGTAATGTATACTGTACACCAGTGGTCATATGTTTATTTTGTGTGACATGACACCTATTGGTGTTGCCTATGAACAGTGCTAATTCAGGTTAAGAAACACTGTGACAGAGGCAAAAAAAAATGTATAATAACAACAACAACAACAATGATTATGAAGACGCATGCAAAAAAAAGGGAAAAGTAACTTTAAAGCAAAAATGAACAGCGACAAAGAAAAGTTAACCTATCTGAGTCCCAGCACACAATACACAAAGTAAGATTTCCAATACATTTATTTACAATAAGTGATAAATACAGTGCAAAAAGAATCCTAAACAAACAGCTCCAAAAGAAAAAGATATGAAGCGTGTTCTTCAGGAGCAGGTAAAGCCAAAACAAACCAAAGATCACTACCCGGTAGAAGGAAAACCTAATTGACCTACAACAATACTGTACACTACAGCCACAAGACATTTAAGTTGACCTTGGTTTAAGCTTAACACACCAAAGCTGCCACTACAGCCGTGACAACACATTTAAGCGTAACAACACACTTAAGCTTAGCGCCCATGTTGCAGGTTAGAGTACCCAGTAAGCCAATGTATAGAAAAATGATGTAGGAACTATATTTAAATATAAACATATACTTATAAAACGCTATTTAGGCTTCTGGAGTCGTTTTTGTGAGAAATTTTTACTTCCGCATTTGAAAACCGCCGAACCGGAAGTGACGTAACATGAGGTAGAGCGGTCAAAGTAAACAATAGGAAAGCAATGGATCGCCATGACAGCTCGGAAAGCTGGGGGAATTGTAGTCTAAATGTTTACTCGTATGTCGTATGATATATATATATATATATATATATATATATATATAACGTATATATAATTCATATATATGATGATATCATATAATTATGAGCCTGAAATGAAGCCAAGTGAGAAGGACAGGCCAGGGTTAGACAGAACAACTGTGAGTTGTGGTGTGAGGAGAACAGGGCGAGAGAACAGTGTTAGCTTATAGATGTATTCACGTTAGCCGACGATATGTACAACACTATGCTCAGATCATAATACTGTACAGATTATTATCATCATGTATCAGGCAATAGCAAAGCTAGTACTTAGACCCTTACCTGCATGTGTTATGTGTGTCAGCCATTAGGAGACAGTTTCCAGAGGAAGGGGGACTTTATAAAGGCTTTGAATTGACCCATTTGGTGACGATGAATAAAAAAAATTATCACAATCACAACTGTCTTACTGTACAAAAACTTTATATGTAGAAACAGCCAACACAAACATTAAAGTCGGTTTTTACAGATTGAAAATGAATTATAGAACATAATATATTATATTTATAATAATAATAATAATAATAGTGTCTTCTGCAGACTAATAACAAACACATAAATGCAGTACATTACAAGTTTATGTAGGATATGTTAATTAATTAAATTAAGACAAGGCACATTTTGTAAAACAGATGTACAATGTCTGACGGATCCGTGAGCGTCATGTTTCCCGCCGGCGGCCGAACCACATGCTGATGGCGGACCGTCACCGCGGGCGACCCGATGAAGGAGCCGGGACAGTGTCCACATATCGCCGGGATTATAATCATCCGGTCTATGGGTGAACGCTACACACTACCGCGTTTTTCAAAGCAGAAGCAGAAGTGAAGTCCCGTCTCTTACCCGGCACAAAACGCACACAGGCACGGAAGATCGCACCGTCCTTTTATTCGGAAACCTGTGGACTCGATGTCCTGACAGGCCATAATTCACAATCATTTACCACGACGATGATTAATTGAAATACAATAAGCACCGAAAACACACTGAATCATGACCGCTCCAACTGAATACCAACCTATCTCTGCACTGAGCGCGAACGCAGAGCCAAACGACTACCTCATGTGGCGTCATATGACGCGATGGTGAAAAAAAGCGTTTTTTTCAACACGGTCAAGGAAACTGTCACGTTTTCTATTAAATTTGTGCCCTTATGTCTTGCAAAACAATTTTTAATCCTGCATTTACTTTTCATATGGTATTTTCATACAAGGTTATATTAATAAAAAAAAAAAAAAAAAAACCTGCAACATGGGCTTTAACATACACCAACAAGAGCAACACTCCAAGTCTGGTCACACAACAGTCTCAGGCTCTTGGGAGAAGAAATCTCTCCGAATCTCTCTCCGGCTCTGCTTAAATACTGGATCCTCTTGCCATTGATGAGGAACAGCTGGTAGGTCCCATCACCTAGATTAGGACAGGGAGGAGCACAAGAAAATTGGACAAAACATACAACAAAACTACAACTCCCAGCAGGCCGTTGGGTCCATTGGCAGCACGCACACACACTCAATAAATCAATGAATGACACTTACACATTATAAAACACAAATGCATACACATCCACCAGTCAAATTAAATCATTAAAGGAAAATCCATCTTTGCAGTGCATACACAGAAGTGGCATTAATGTATTTTCACTGCATTTACAATTGCATAAATAAAGCTATGAGATCGTCACAATTAGAAATCAGGGGGAAAAAATTAAAATAATACTTTTAATATATGTCCAAATAGAAACTGTTATTTAAAATTGTAATAATATATCACAATACTGTAGTTTACAGCCTAGGCTACTATATTTTAATCAAATAAATGCAGGCTGGGGGAGCAGCAAGAGACTTATTTCAAAAACATGAAAAAAATCCACCTGACACACACACACACACACACACAAAAGTTTCAAGTTTTGAAAAATACAACAACAAACAGTAATATTGTAAAGTATAATAACAATTGAATTTATAATTATATAGGATTATGTAACGGTTCACAAAATTCACGGTTCAATCACTGTCTGTTGTTGCATTGAGACTCTGGTAGGGCTTTATTTTGAAATTCTCGTCAGCAAAATAGAGGGAAAACAAACAATATTGACAATATTGTTTATAAAATGTTACTCACCATGTTAATTTATGGTTAATTTGACTGTTCCGTTGCGTTCGCCTCACATACTTGATAATCGTGCCGTAAACATTACCTACGCCAATAGGAGGCGCTTATAATCGTGACGTGCGCCAATGGCAGCTGCAAAGGAGAAGCAATATGGGAAATACCGACTGTTTTAAGGAATAAACGCAGAATTTTTTGTTCTTATCGTGTTTAACACAATCTACACTCGATCGCGCGATGATATCCATCGTGAGAAATCGCAGTTTGAATTTTTTTTTTAGTTACCATCGAAGTGAAAGACAGTTCCACTCTGTGGTATAAATGGCCGCCGAGCGCCTTCTACTATTGTCGTTGAATGCGAACAGGCCTGCCCATTGATCGCTAGAAAGGATCGGCTGATCTGGGCAGGTATACTGCCTTCGCAGCGCGACGATTTTTTCTTTCTTTATTTAATAATACATTTAAATAGTCCAAGTAATGTATACTGTACACCAGTGGTCATATGTTTATTTTGTGTGACATGACACCTATTGGTGTTGCCTATGAACAGTGCTAATTCAGGTTAAGAAACACTGTGACAGAGGCAAAAAAAAATGTATAATAACAACAACAACAACAATGATTATGAAGACGCATGCAAAAAAAAGGGAAAAGTAACTTTAAAGCAAAAATGAACAGCGACAAAGAAAAGTTAACCTATCTGAGTCCCAGCACACAATACACAAAGTAAGATTTCCAATACATTTATTTACAATAAGTGATAAATACAGTGCAAAAAGAATCCTAAACAAACAGCTCCAAAAGAAAAAGATATGAAGCGTGTTCTTCAGGAGCAGGTAAAGCCAAAACAAACCAAAGATCACTACCCGGTAGAAGGAAAACCTAATTGACCTACAACAATACTGTACACTACAGCCACAAGACATTTAAGTTGACCTTGGTTTAAGCTTAACACACCAAAGCTGCCACTACAGCCGTGACAACACATTTAAGCGTAACAACACACTTAAGCTTAGCGCCCATGTTGCAGGTTAGAGTACCCAGTAAGCCAATGTATAGAAAAATGATGTAGGAACTATATTTAAATATAAACATATACTTATAAAACGCTATTTAGGCTTCTGGAGTCGTTTTTGTGAGAAATTTTTACTTCCGCATTTGAAAACCGCCGAACCGGAAGTGACGTAACATGAGGTAGAGCGGTCAAAGTAAACAATAGGAAAGCAATGGATCGCCATGACAGCTCGGAAAGCTGGGGGAATTGTAGTCTAAATGTTTACTCGTATGTCGTATGATATATATATATATATATATATATATATATATATATATATAACGTATATATAATTCATATATATGATGATATCATATAATTATGAGCCTGAAATGAAGCCAAGTGAGAAGGACAGGCCAGGGTTAGACAGAACAACTGTGAGTTGTGGTGTGAGGAGAACAGGGCGAGAGAACAGTGTTAGCTTATAGATGTATTCACGTTAGCCGACGATATGTACAACACTATGCTCAGATCATAATACTGTACAGATTATTATCATCATGTATCAGGCAATAGCAAAGCTAGTACTTAGACCCTTACCTGCATGTGTTATGTGTGTCAGCCATTAGGAGACAGTTTCCAGAGGAAGGGGGACTTTATAAAGGCTTTGAATTGACCCATTTGGTGACGATGAATAAAAAAAATTATCACAATCACAACTGTCTTACTGTACAAAAACTTTATATGTAGAAACAGCCAACACAAACATTAAAGTCGGTTTTTACAGATTGAAAATGAATTATAGAACATAATATATTATATTTATAATAATAATAATAATAATAGTGTCTTCTGCAGACTAATAACAAACACATAAATGCAGTACATTACAAGTTTATGTAGGATATGTTAATTAATTAAATTAAGACAAGGCACATTTTGTAAAACAGATGTACAATGTCTGACGGATCCGTGAGCGTCATGTTTCCCGCCGGCGGCCGAACCACATGCTGATGGCGGACCGTCACCGCGGGCGACCCGATGAAGGAGCCGGGACAGTGTCCACATATCGCCGGGATTATAATCATCCGGTCTATGGGTGAACGCTACACACTACCGCGTTTTTCAAAGCAGAAGCAGAAGTGAAGTCCCGTCTCTTACCCGGCACAAAACGCACACAGGCACGGAAGATCGCACCGTCCTTTTATTCGGAAACCTGTGGACTCGATGTCCTGACAGGCCATAATTCACAATCATTTACCACGACGATGATTAATTGAAATACAATAAGCACCGAAAACACACTGAATCATGACCGCTCCAACTGAATACCAACCTATCTCTGCACTGAGCGCGAACGCAGAGCCAAACGACTACCTCATGTGGCGTCATATGACGCGATGGTGAAAAAAAGCGTTTTTTTCAACACGGTCAAGGAAACTGTCACGTTTTCTATTAAATTTGTGCCCTTATGTCTTGCAAAACAATTTTTAATCCTGCATTTACTTTTCATATGGTATTTTCATACAAGGTTATATTAATAAAAAAAAATAAAAAAAAACCTGCAACATGGGCTTTAACATACACCAACAAGAGCAACACTCCAAGTCTGGTCACACAACAGTCTCAGGCTCTTGGGAGAAGAAATCTCTCCGAATCTCTCTCCGGCTCTGCTTAAATACTGGATCCTCTTGCCATTGATGAGGAACAGCTGGTAGGTCCCATCACCTAGATTAGGACAGGGAGGAGCACAAGAAAATTGGACAAAACATACAACAAAACTACAACTCCCAGCAGGCCGTTGGGTCCATTGGCAGCACGCACACACACTCAATAAATCAATGAATGACACTTACACATTATAAAACACAAATGCATACACATCCACCAGTCAAATTAAATCATTAAAGGAAAATCCATCTTTGCAGTGCATACACAGAAGTGGCATTAATGTATTTTCACTGCATTTACAATTGCATAAATAAAGCTATGAGATCGTCACAATTAGAAATCAGGGGGAAAAAATTAAAATAATACTTTTAATATATGTCCAAATAGAAACTGTTATTTAAAATTGTAATAATATATCACAATACTGTAGTTTACAGCCTAGGCTACTATATTTTAATCAAATAAATGCAGGCTGGGGGAGCAGCAAGAGACTTATTTCAAAAACATGAAAAAAATCCACCTGACACACACACACACACACACACACACACACACACACACAAAAGTTTCAAGTTTTGAAAAATACAACAACAAACAGTAATATTGTAAAGTATAATAACAATTGAATTTATAAGTATATAGGATTATGTAACGGTTCACAAAATTCACGGTTCAATCACTGTCTGTTGTTGCATTGAGACTCTGGTAGGGCTTTATTTTGAAATTCTCGTCAGCAAAATAGAGGGAAAACAAACAATATTGACAATATTGTTTATAAAATGTTACTCACCATGTTAATTTATGGTTAATTTGACTGTTCCGTTGCGTTCGCCTCACATACTTGATAATCGTGCCGTAAACATTACCTACGCCAATAGGAGGCGCTTATAATCGTGACGTGCGCCAATGGCAGCTGCAAAGGAGAAGCAATATGGGAAATACCGACTGTTTTAAGGAATAAACGCAGAATTTTTTGTTCTTATCGTGTTTAACACAATCTACACTCGATCGCGCGATGATATCCATCGTGAGAAATCGCAGTTTGAATTTTTTTTTTAGTTACCATCGAAGTGAAAGACAGTTCCACTCTGTGGTATAAATGGCCGCCGAGCGCCTTCTACTATTGTCGTTGAATGCGAACAGGCCTGCCCATTGATCGCTAGAAAGGATCGGCTGATCTGGGCAGGTATACTGCCTTCGCAGCGCGACGATTTTTTCTTTCTTTATTTAATAATACATTTAAATAGTCCAAGTAATGTATACTGTACACCAGTGGTCATATGTTTATTTTGTGTGACATGACACCTATTGGTGTTGCCTATGAACAGTGCTAATTCAGGTTAAGAAACACTGTGACAGAGGCAAAAAAAAATGTATAATAACAACAACAACAACAATGATTATGAAGACGCATGCAAAAAAAAGGGAAAAGTAACTTTAAAGCAAAAATGAACAGCGACAAAGAAAAGTTAACCTATCTGAGTCCCAGCACACAATACACAAAGTAAGATTTCCAATACATTTATTTACAATAAGTGATAAATACAGTGCAAAAAGAATCCTAAACAAACAGCTCCAAAAGAAAAAGATATGAAGCGTGTTCTTCAGGAGCAGGTAAAGCCAAAACAAACCAAAGATCACTACCCGGTAGAAGGAAAACCTAATTGACCTACAACAATACTGTACACTACAGCCACAAGACATTTAAGTTGACCTTGGTTTAAGCTTAACACACCAAAGCTGCCACTACAGCCGTGACAACACATTTAAGCGTAACAACACACTTAAGCTTAGCGCCCATGTTGCAGGTTAGAGTACCCAGTAAGCCAATGTATAGAAAAATGATGTAGGAACTATATTTAAATATAAACATATACTTATAAAACGCTATTTAGGCTTCTGGAGTCGTTTTTGTGAGAAATTTTTACTTCCGCATTTGAAAACCGCCGAACCGGAAGTGACGTAACATGAGGTAGAGCGGTCAAAGTAAACAATAGGAAAGCAATGGATCGCCATGACAGCTCGGAAAGCTGGGGGAATTGTAGTCTAAATGTTTACTCGTATGTCGTATGATATATATATATATATATATATATATATATATATATAACGTATATATAATTCATATATATGATGATATCATATAATTATGAGCCTGAAATGAAGCCAAGTGAGAAGGACAGGCCAGGGTTAGACAGAACAACTGTGAGTTGTGGTGTGAGGAGAACAGGGCGAGAGAACAGTGTTAGCTTATAGATGTATTCACGTTAGCCGACGATATGTACAACACTATGCTCAGATCATAATACTGTACAGATTATTATCATCATGTATCAGGCAATAGCAAAGCTAGTACTTAGACCCTTACCTGCATGTGTTATGTGTGTCAGCCATTAGGAGACAGTTTCCAGAGGAAGGGGGACTTTATAAAGGCTTTGAATTGACCCATTTGGTGACGATGAATAAAAAAAATTATCACAATCACAACTGTCTTACTGTACAAAAACTTTATATGTAGAAACAGCCAACACAAACATTAAAGTCGGTTTTTACAGATTGAAAATGAATTATAGAACATAATATATTATATTTATAATAATAATAATAATAATAGTGTCTTCTGCAGACTAATAACAAACACATAAATGCAGTACATTACAAGTTTATGTAGGATATGTTAATTAATTAAATTAAGACAAGGCACATTTTGTAAAACAGATGTACAATGTCTGACGGATCCGTGAGCGTCATGTTTCCCGCCGGCGGCCGAACCACATGCTGATGGCGGACCGTCACCGCGGGCGACCCGATGAAGGAGCCGGGACAGTGTCCACATATCGCCGGGATTATAATCATCCGGTCTATGGGTGAACGCTACACACTACCGCGTTTTTCAAAGCAGAAGCAGAAGTGAAGTCCCGTCTCTTACCCGGCACAAAACGCACACAGGCACGGAAGATCGCACCGTCCTTTTATTCGGAAACCTGTGGACTCGATGTCCTGACAGGCCATAATTCACAATCATTTACCACGACGATGATTAATTGAAATACAATAAGCACCGAAAACACACTGAATCATTACCGCTCCAACTGAATACCAACCTATCTCTGCACTGAGCGCGAACGCAGAGCCAAACGACTACCTCATGTGGCGTCATATGACGCGATGGTGAAAAAAAGCGTTTTTTTCAACACGGTCAAGGAAACTGTCACGTTTTCTATTAAATTTGTGCCCTTATGTCTTGCAAAACAATTTTTAATCCTGCATTTACTTTTCATATGGTATTTTCATACAAGGTTATATTAATAAAAAAAAATAAAAAAAACCTGCAACATGGGCTTTAACATACACCAACAAGAGCAACACTCCAAGTCTGGTCACACAACAGTCTCAGGCTCTTGGGAGAAGAAATCTCTCCGAATCTCTCCGAATCTCTCTCTCTCTCTCTCTCCGGCTCTGCTTAAATACTGGATCCTCTTGCCATTGATGAGGAACAGCTGGTAGGTCCCATCACCTAGATTAGGACAGGGAGGAGCACAAGAAAATTGGACAAAACATACAACAAAACTACAACTCCCAGCAGGCCGTTGGGTCCATTGGCAGCACGCACACACACTCAATAAATCAATGAATGACACTTACACATTATAAAACACAAATGCATACACATCCACCAGTCAAATTAAATCATTAAAGGAAAATCCATCTTTGCAGTGCATACACAGAAGTGGCATTAATGTATTTTCACTGCATTTACAATTGCATAAATAAAGCTATGAGATCGTCACAATTAGAAATCAGGGGGAAAAAATTAAAATAATACTTTTAATATATGTCCAAATAGAAACTGTTATTTAAAATTGTAATAATATATCACAATACTGTAGTTTACAGCCTAGGCTACTATATTTTAATCAAATAAATGCAGGCTGGGGGAGCAGCAAGAGACTTATTTCAAAAACATGAAAAAAATCCACCTGACACACACACACACACACACACAAAAGTTTCAAGTTTTGAAAAATACAACAACAAACAGTAATATTGTAAAGTATAATAACAATTGAATTTATAATTATATAGGATTATGTAACGGTTCACAAAATTCACGGTTCAATCACTGTCTGTTGTTGCATTGAGACTCTGGTAGGGCTTTATTTTGAAATTCTCGTCAGCAAAATAGAGGGAAAACAAACAATATTGACAATATTGTTTATAAAATGTTACTCACCATGTTAATTTATGGTTAATTTGACTGTTCCGTTGCGTTCGCCTCACATACTTGATAATCGTGCCGTAAACATTACCTACGCCAATAGGAGGCGCTTATAATCGTGACGTGCGCCAATGGCAGCTGCAAAGGAGAAGCAATATGGGAAATACCGACTGTTTTAAGGAATAAACGCAGAATTTTTTGTTCTTATCGTGTTTAACACAATCTACACTCGATCGCGCGATGATATCCATCGTGAGAAATCGCAGTTTGAATTTTTTTTTTAGTTACCATCGAAGTGAAAGACAGTTCCACTCTGTGGTATAAATGGCCGCCGAGCGCCTTCTACTATTGTCGTTGAATGCGAACAGGCAGGCACCTGCCTGCCCATTGATCGCTAGAAAGGATCGGCTGATCTGGGCAGGTATACTGTCTTCGCAGCGCGACGATTTTTTCTTTCTTTATTTAATAATACATTTAAATAGTCCAAGTAATGTATACTGTACACCAGTGGTCATATGTTTATTTTGTGTGACATGACACCTATTGGTGTTGCCTATGAACAGTGCTAATTCAGGTTAAGAAACACTGTGACAGAGGCAAAAAAAAATGTATAATAACAACAACAACAACAATGATTATGAAGACGCATGCAAAAAAAAGGGAAAAGTAACTTTAAAGCAAAAATGAACAGCGACAAAGAAAAGTTAACCTATCTGAGTCCCAGCACACAATACACAAAGTAAGATTTCCAATACATTTATTTACAATAAGTGATAAATACAGTGCAAAAAGAATCCTAAACAAACAGCTCCAAAAGAAAAAGATATGAAGCGTGTTCTTCAGGAGCAGGTAAAGCCAAAACAAACCAAAGATCACTACCCGGTAGAAGGAAAACCTAATTGACCTACAACAATACTGTACACTACAGCCACAAGACATTTAAGTTGACCTTGGTTTAAGCTTAACACACCAAAGCTGCCACTACAGCCGTGACAACACATTTAAGCGTAACAACACACTTAAGCTTAGCGCCCATGTTGCAGGTTAGAGTACCCAGTAAGCCAATGTATAGAAAAATGATGTAGGAACTATATTTAAATATAAACATATACTTATAAAACGCTATTTAGGCTTCTGGAGTCGTTTTTGTGAGAAATTTTTACTTCCGCATTTGAAAACCGCCGAACCGGAAGTGACGTAACATGAGGTAGAGCGGTCAAAGTAAACAATAGGAAAGCAATGGATCGCCATGACAGCTCGGAAAGCTGGGGGAATTGTAGTCTAAATGTTTACTCGTATGTCGTATGATATATATATATATATATATATATATATATATATATAACGTATATATAATTCATATATATGATGATATCATATAATTATGAGCCTGAAATGAAGCCAAGTGAGAAGGACAGGCCAGGGTTAGACAGAACAACTGTGAGTTGTGGTGTGAGGAGAACAGGGCGAGAGAACAGTGTTAGCTTATAGATGTATTCAGGGTGCGATTTGTGAAAAAAACAGAGGGGGGGATGTTTTGAAACATTTTTATTCATAAAAATAAATCATGAGAACAAGAACTTCATTCACTGCATTTGCTGCTCTGGACCCTTTTCATTGTTCCCAGCTAGCTAACAAGAGTTTTCGTGCTGAAAAATTACATACTATTACAAATATTTGTACTTGGTGACATTCTGAAAAGCCGTACATGGATCAAAGCTAATGGACAGGATCAGATAAATCAGAGTTTAGATTCTCTGCCCGAGCCCGAATTTGACCCGACCCGACCCGGGCCCTTGATCCAGCACTTGTGTTACAAAATGCAACACGTCACGTGTCATGCTCCTCCACTCGCACGCATCACACCGGCCCGGGATAATAATCTTTAAAAATATTTATTTTGTTTAAAAAATATTCTATATTCTAAAACCTTGTTGAATTAAATTAGAGTTGTAGCCTACTAGGGCTACTCCTCCTAGGCCATCCAAAGTTCATCCAAAGTTCATTTTCTGTGTTCATAATTTTTCACGTTTTATTTTTATTTTATTTTATTTATTTTTTACGTTTCTTCTTTCAGATCCATTTGCGATCCATTTCATTCTGAATAAACAAACAAGGCAGTTTACATGATTTGTCCTTGTTGCATTATTCATTATGATAATAATTAATAAATGCACGCACAATATCCGTGAACTTGATAAATGTTGCAGATATGTTTTACTATGCACAAACAAATGCCTTTCAACTTATGTGTGCAAAATTCAGAAGCAGTAAATGAATGTGCAGCAATTTGTACAAATAGAGTGTCTGTATAGGCCTACTATATGTGTTGTAGCCATTAAATAAGCTCATTTAGTTTCATATTTGTTAAAATATTATTGTTATTTTTTTCCATCTATGTTGATTTATGAAAAGTGAACAGCAGCACGAGTAAGATAGGATGTGCAGTATATATCGGGAGACTTGGAGTGGGTTAGACATGATTTTGACTATTTCATTAAGTTTTGTTTTGTAGAAAGCCTTTCTTTAAAGTGAATTTCGTTCTGTATAAATTGTATCTTAATTTTAATACATTTTTCATCAACGAATTGCGTGTATTTAATAAATAAGAAGCAAATATAGCAGACAAAGGCTATAATCAGAGGCGCCGCCGCGGTTACTTGCACTGCACGATAACTTAAGCGGATCTCATCATAAATTAACCGAAACTAAGTGTATGCCTCAAAGAGAATATTAAGAAATATATCTAAAGAACGCTTGAAATGTCTTTAAACGAAACAATTCAAAACAAAAAGAAATAGGCAACACTCTGATGTAATCCATGCATTTCTCCATATATGCGCATTCACTACGGAAATGGCGATCGTCAACTTCATCTTTGCTTCATCTCAACTTCCCTGGCGCCACCCCTGGGTTTAAATTGGGCTCGGGCTCATAACATACAGTTAATGTGTCGGGCCGGGCCGACAAAGTCAATTCGCCTCATTCGGGCTTCGCGTCTACCGCGCCGCGCGACACGCATCGCGCCGCAGGACCTCTAGACGCGCGTAAACGCGTCTTTACATTGACTTAACATTGAAATCACTCACGCCAGACACTCAAGAGTGAGTGAGTAATCAAAAAACCTTTGCTTAGCCTCAGTTGAGTAAAACACCGTATGTGCAACCTCAGCACTAACTCTGCTTGTCATCATAGAAACAGATAATCAGATTGTGATGTTTATTCCCGCTTCAGTAATATGCTGCATATGCAGCGTAAAAAAAGACCTGCAACCGTCTCGCAAGTGTTGATAGGCTATTACTCGTGAGGTGTAACCAATCATATAGCGCCGTGGGCGGGACATTGAGCAAGTCTGCAGAGTGGTGGTTACAGAGAGGCTGCGGAGCCAGTCAAAGTAGCGCATTTTAAAATAAAAAGGATTTTAATCAAACCACGGATCCGTGATAAGTTTTGTGATCCGCCTCGCCACTAGTGTAGTAGCACTGATCACTTTGAGGGGGGGATAAATTTATCCCCACCGGGGATAAAAATAATTAAGCAGAGGCAGGGATACATTGACCAGAAAGGGGGAAATCCCACGCATCCCCCCCGGCAAATCGCACCCTGGATGTATTCACGTTAGCCGACGATATGTACAACACTATGCTCAGATCATAATACTGTACAGATTATTATCATCATGTATCAGGCAATAGCAAAGCTAGTACTTAGACCCTTACCTGCATGTGTTATGTGTGTCAGCCATTAGGAGACAGTTTCCAGAGGAAGGGGGACTTTATAAAGGCTTTGAATTGACCCATTTGGTGACGATGAATAAAAAAAATTATCACAATCACAACTGTCTTACTGTACAAAAACTTTATATGTAGAAACAGCCAACACAAACATTAAAGTCGGTTTTTACAGATTGAAAATGAATTATAGAACATAATATATTATATTTATAATAATAATAATAATAATAGTGTCTTCTGCAGACTAATAACAAACACATAAATGCAGTACATTACAAGTTTATGTAGGATATGTTAATTAATTAAATTAAGACAAGGCACATTTTGTAAAACAGATGTACAATGTCTGACGGATCCGTGAGCGTCATGTTTCCCGCCGGCGGCCGAACCACATGCTGATGGCGGACCGTCACCGCGGGCGACCCGATGAAGGAGCCGGGACAGTGTCCACATATCGCCGGGATTATAATCATCCGGTCTATGGGTGAACGCTACACACTACCGCGTTTTTCAAAGCAGAAGCAGAAGTGAAGTCCCGTCTCTTACCCGGCACAAAACGCACACAGGCACGGAAGATCGCACCGTCCTTTTATTCGGAAACCTGTGGACTCGATGTCCTGACAGGCCATAATTCACAATCATTTACCACGACGATGATTAATTGAAATACAATAAGCACCGAAAACACACTGAATCATGACCGCTCCAACTGAATACCAACCTATCTCTGCACTGAGCGCGAACGCAGAGCCAAACGACTACCTCATGTGGCGTCATATGACGCGATGGTGAAAAAAAGCGTTTTTTTCAACACGGTCAAGGAAACTGTCACGTTTTCTATTAAATTTGTGCCCTTATGTCTTGCAAAACAATTTTTAATCCTGCATTTACTTTTCATATGGTATTTTCATACAAGGTTATATTAATAAAAAAAAATAAAAAAAAACCTGCAACATGGGCTTTAACATACACCAACAAGAGCAACACTCCAAGTCTGGTCACACAACAGTCTCAGGCTCTTGGGAGAAGAAATCTCTCCGAATCTCTCTCCGGCTCTGCTTAAATACTGGATCCTCTTGCCATTGATGAGGAACAGCTGGTAGGTCCCATCACCTAGATTAGGACAGGGAGGAGCACAAGAAAATTGGACAAAACATACAACAAAACTACAACTCCCAGCAGGCCGTTGGGTCCATTGGCAGCACGCACACACACTCAATAAATCAATGAATGACACTTACACATTATAAAACACAAATGCATACACATCCACCAGTCAAATTAAATCATTAAAGGAAAATCCATCTTTGCAGTGCATACACAGAAGTGGCATTAATGTATTTTCACTGCATTTACAATTGCATAAATAAAGCTATGAGATCGTCACAATTAGAAATCAGGGGGAAAAAATTAAAATAATACTTTTAATATATGTCCAAATAGAAACTGTTATTTAAAATTGTAATAATATATCACAATACTGTAGTTTACAGCCTAGGCTACTATATTTTAATCAAATAAATGCAGGCTGGGGGAGCAGCAAGAGACTTATTTCAAAAACATGAAAAAAATCCACCTGACACACACACACACACACACACACACACACACACAAAAGTTTCAAGTTTTGAAAAATACAACAACAAACAGTAATATTGTAAAGTATAATAACAATTGAATTTATAAGTATATAGGATTATGTAACGGTTCACAAAATTCACGGTTCAATCACTGTCTGTTGTTGCATTGAGACTCTGGTAGGGCTTTATTTTGAAATTCTCGTCAGCAAAATAGAGGGAAAACAAACAATATTGACAATATTGTTTATAAAATGTTACTCACCATGTTAATTTATGGTTAATTTGACTGTTCCGTTGCGTTCGCCTCACATACTTGATAATCGTGCCGTAAACATTACCTACGCCAATAGGAGGCGCTTATAATCGTGACGTGCGCCAATGGCAGCTGCAAAGGAGAAGCAATATGGGAAATACCGACTGTTTTAAGGAATAAACGCAGAATTTTTTGTTCTTATCGTGTTTAACACAATCTACACTCGATCGCGCGATGATATCCATCGTGAGAAATCGCAGTTTGAATTTTTTTTTTAGTTACCATCGAAGTGAAAGACAGTTCCACTCTGTGGTATAAATGGCCGCCGAGCGCCTTCTACTATTGTCGTTGAATGCGAACAGGCCTGCCCATTGATCGCTAGAAAGGATCGGCTGATCTGGGCAGGTATACTGCCTTCGCAGCGCGACGATTTTTTCTTTCTTTATTTAATAATACATTTAAATAGTCCAAGTAATGTATACTGTACACCAGTGGTCATATGTTTATTTTGTGTGACATGACACCTATTGGTGTTGCCTATGAACAGTGCTAATTCAGGTTAAGAAACACTGTGACAGAGGCAAAAAAAAATGTATAATAACAACAACAACAACAATGATTATGAAGACGCATGCAAAAAAAAGGGAAAAGTAACTTTAAAGCAAAAATGAACAGCGACAAAGAAAAGTTAACCTATCTGAGTCCCAGCACACAATACACAAAGTAAGATTTCCAATACATTTATTTACAATAAGTGATAAATACAGTGCAAAAAGAATCCTAAACAAACAGCTCCAAAAGAAAAAGATATGAAGCGTGTTCTTCAGGAGCAGGTAAAGCCAAAACAAACCAAAGATCACTACCCGGTAGAAGGAAAACCTAATTGACCTACAACAATACTGTACACTACAGCCACAAGACATTTAAGTTGACCTTGGTTTAAGCTTAACACACCAAAGCTGCCACTACAGCCGTGACAACACATTTAAGCGTAACAACACACTTAAGCTTAGCGCCCATGTTGCAGGTTAGAGTACCCAGTAAGCCAATGTATAGAAAAATGATGTAGGAACTATATTTAAATATAAACATATACTTATAAAACGCTATTTAGGCTTCTGGAGTCGTTTTTGTGAGAAATTTTTACTTCCGCATTTGAAAACCGCCGAACCGGAAGTGACGTAACATGAGGTAGAGCGGTCAAAGTAAACAATAGGAAAGCAATGGATCGCCATGACAGCTCGGAAAGCTGGGGGAATTGTAGTCTAAATGTTTACTCGTATGTCGTATGATATATATATATATATATATATATATATATATATATAACGTATATATAATTCATATATATGATGATATCATATAATTATGAGCCTGAAATGAAGCCAAGTGAGAAGGACAGGCCAGGGTTAGACAGAACAACTGTGAGTTGTGGTGTGAGGAGAACAGGGCGAGAGAACAGTGTTAGCTTATAGATGTATTCACGTTAGCCGACGATATGTACAACACTATGCTCAGATCATAATACTGTACAGATTATTATCATCATGTATCAGGCAATAGCAAAGCTAGTACTTAGACCCTTACCTGCATGTGTTATGTGTGTCAGCCATTAGGAGACAGTTTCCAGAGGAAGGGGGACTTTATAAAGGCTTTGAATTGACCCATTTGGTGACGATGAATAAAAAAAATTATCACAATCACAACTGTCTTACTGTACAAAAACTTTATATGTAGAAACAGCCAACACAAACATTAAAGTCGGTTTTTACAGATTGAAAATGAATTATAGAACATAATATATTATATTTATAATAATAATAATAATAATAGTGTCTTCTGCAGACTAATAACAAACACATAAATGCAGTACATTACAAGTTTATGTAGGATATGTTAATTAATTAAATTAAGACAAGGCACATTTTGTAAAACAGATGTACAATGTCTGACGGATCCGTGAGCGTCATGTTTCCCGCCGGCGGCCGAACCACATGCTGATGGCGGACCGTCACCGCGGGCGACCCGATGAAGGAGCCGGGACAGTGTCCACATATCGCCGGGATTATAATCATCCGGTCTATGGGTGAACGCTACACACTACCGCGTTTTTCAAAGCAGAAGCAGAAGTGAAGTCCCGTCTCTTACCCGGCACAAAACGCACACAGGCACGGAAGATCGCACCGTCCTTTTATTCGGAAACCTGTGGACTCGATGTCCTGACAGGCCATAATTCACAATCATTTACCACGACGATGATTAATTGAAATACAATAAGCACCGAAAACACACTGAATCATGACCGCTCCAACTGAATACCAACCTATCTCTGCACTGAGCGCGAACGCAGAGCCAAACGACTACCTCATGTGGCGTCATATGACGCGATGGTGAAAAAAAGCGTTTTTTTCAACACGGTCAAGGAAACTGTCACGTTTTCTATTAAATTTGTGCCCTTATGTCTTGCAAAACAATTTTTAATCCTGCATTTACTTTTCATATGGTATTTTCATACAAGGTTATATTAATAAAAAAAAAAAAAAAAAAACCTGCAACATGGGCTTTAACATACACCAACAAGAGCAACACTCCAAGTCTGGTCACACAACAGTCTCAGGCTCTTGGGAGAAGAAATCTCTCCGAATCTCTCTCCGGCTCTGCTTAAATACTGGATCCTCTTGCCATTGATGAGGAACAGCTGGTAGGTCCCATCACCTAGATTAGGACAGGGAGGAGCACAAGAAAATTGGACAAAACATACAACAAAACTACAACTCCCAGCAGGCCGTTGGGTCCATTGGCAGCACGCACACACACTCAATAAATCAATGAATGACACTTACACATTATAAAACACAAATGCATACACATCCACCAGTCAAATTAAATCATTAAAGGAAAATCCATCTTTGCAGTGCATACACAGAAGTGGCATTAATGTATTTTCACTGCATTTACAATTGCATAAATAAAGCTATGAGATCGTCACAATTAGAAATCAGGGGGAAAAAATTAAAATAATACTTTTAATATATGTCCAAATAGAAACTGTTATTTAAAATTGTAATAATATATCACAATACTGTAGTTTACAGCCTAGGCTACTATATTTTAATCAAATAAATGCAGGCTGGGGGAGCAGCAAGAGACTTATTTCAAAAACATGAAAAAAATCCACCTGACACACACACACACACACACACACACACACACACAAAAGTTTCAAGTTTTGAAAAATACAACAACAAACAGTAATATTGTAAAGTATAATAACAATTGAATTTATAAGTATATAGGATTATGTAACGGTTCACAAAATTCACGGTTCAATCACTGTCTGTTGTTGCATTGAGACTCTGGTAGGGCTTTATTTTGAAATTCTCGTCAGCAAAATAGAGGGAAAACAAACAATATTGACAATATTGTTTATAAAATGTTACTCACCATGTTAATTTATGGTTAATTTGACTGTTCCGTTGCGTTCGCCTCACATACTTGATAATCGTGCCGTAAACATTACCTACGCCAATAGGAGGCGCTTATAATCGTGACGTGCGCCAATGGCAGCTGCAAAGGAGAAGCAATATGGGAAATACCGACTGTTTTAAGGAATAAACGCAGAATTTTTTGTTCTTATCGTGTTTAACACAATCTACACTCGATCGCGCGATGATATCCATCGTGAGAAATCGCAGTTTGAATTTTTTTTTTAGTTACCATCGAAGTGAAAGACAGTTCCACTCTGTGGTATAAATGGCCGCCGAGCGCCTTCTACTATTGTCGTTGAATGCGAACAGGCCTGCCCATTGATCGCTAGAAAGGATCGGCTGATCTGGGCAGGTATACTGCCTTCGCAGCGCGACGATTTTTTCTTTCTTTATTTAATAATACATTTAAATAGTCCAAGTAATGTATACTGTACACCAGTGGTCATATGTTTATTTTGTGTGACATGACACCTATTGGTGTTGCCTATGAACAGTGCTAATTCAGGTTAAGAAACACTGTGACAGAGGCAAAAAAAAATGTATAATAACAACAACAACAACAATGATTATGAAGACGCATGCAAAAAAAAGGGAAAAGTAACTTTAAAGCAAAAATGAACAGCGACAAAGAAAAGTTAACCTATCTGAGTCCCAGCACACAATACACAAAGTAAGATTTCCAATACATTTATTTACAATAAGTGATAAATACAGTGCAAAAAGAATCCTAAACAAACAGCTCCAAAAGAAAAAGATATGAAGCGTGTTCTTCAGGAGCAGGTAAAGCCAAAACAAACCAAAGATCACTACCCGGTAGAAGGAAAACCTAATTGACCTACAACAATACTGTACACTACAGCCACAAGACATTTAAGTTGACCTTGGTTTAAGCTTAACACACCAAAGCTGCCACTACAGCCGTGACAACACATTTAAGCGTAACAACACACTTAAGCTTAGCGCCCATGTTGCAGGTTAGAGTACCCAGTAAGCCAATGTATAGAAAAATGATGTAGGAACTATATTTAAATATAAACATATACTTATAAAACGCTATTTAGGCTTCTGGAGTCGTTTTTGTGAGAAATTTTTACTTCCGCATTTGAAAACCGCCGAACCGGAAGTGACGTAACATGAGGTAGAGCGGTCAAAGTAAACAATAGGAAAGCAATGGATCGCCATGACAGCTCGGAAAGCTGGGGGAATTGTAGTCTAAATGTTTACTCGTATGTCGTATGATATATATATATATATATATATATATATATATATATAACGTATATATAATTCATATATATGATGATATCATATAATTATGAGCCTGAAATGAAGCCAAGTGAGAAGGACAGGCCAGGGTTAGACAGAACAACTGTGAGTTGTGGTGTGAGGAGAACAGGGCGAGAGAACAGTGTTAGCTTATAGATGTATTCACGTTAGCCGACGATATGTACAACACTATGCTCAGATCATAATACTGTACAGATTATTATCATCATGTATCAGGCAATAGCAAAGCTAGTACTTAGACCCTTACCTGCATGTGTTATGTGTGTCAGCCATTAGGAGACAGTTTCCAGAGGAAGGGGGACTTTATAAAGGCTTTGAATTGACCCATTTGGTGACGATGAATAAAAAAAATTATCACAATCACAACTGTCTTACTGTACAAAAACTTTATATGTAGAAACAGCCAACACAAACATTAAAGTCGGTTTTTACAGATTGAAAATGAATTATAGAACATAATATATTATATTTATAATAATAATAATAATAATAGTGTCTTCTGCAGACTAATAACAAATACATAAATGCAGTACATTACAAGTTTATGTAGGATATGTTAATTAATTAAATTAAGACAAGGCACATTTTGTAAAACAGATGTACAATGTCTGACGGATCCGTGAGCGTCATGTTTCCCGCCGGCGGCCGAACCACATGCTGATGGCGGACCGTCACCGCGGGCGACCCGATGAAGGAGCCGGGACAGTGTCCACATATCGCCGGGATTATAATCATCCGGTCTATGGGTGAACGCTACACACTACCGCGTTTTTCAAAGCAGAAGCAGAAGTGAAGTCCCGTCTCTTACCCGGCACAAAACGCACACAGGCACGGAAGATCGCACCGTCCTTTTATTCGGAAACCTGTGGACTCGATGTCCTGACAGGCCATAATTCACAATCATTTACCACGACGATGATTAATTGAAATACAATAAGCACCGAAAACACACTGAATCATGACCGCTCCAACTGAATACCAACCTATCTCTGCACTGAGCGCGAACGCAGAGCCAAACGACTACCTCATGTGGCGTCATATGACGCGATGGTGAAAAAAAGCGTTTTTTTCAACACGGTCAAGGAAACTGTCACGTTTTCTATTAAATTTGTGCCCTTATGTCTTGCAAAACAATTTTTAATCCTGCATTTACTTTTCATATGGTATTTTCATACAAGGTTATATTAATAAAAAAAAATAAAAAAAAACCTGCAACATGGGCTTTAACATACACCAACAAGAGCAACACTCCAAGTCTGGTCACACAACAGTCTCAGGCTCTTGGGAGAAGAAATCTCTCCGAATCTCTCTCCGGCTCTGCTTAAATACTGGATCCTCTTGCCATTGATGAGGAACAGCTGGTAGGTCCCATCACCTAGATTAGGACAGGGAGGAGCACAAGAAAATTGGACAAAACATACAACAAAACTACAACTCCCAGCAGGCCGTTGGGTCCATTGGCAGCACGCACACACACTCAATAAATCAATGAATGACACTTACACATTATAAAACACAAATGCATACACATCCACCAGTCAAATTAAATCATTAAAGGAAAATCCATCTTTGCAGTGCATACACAGAAGTGGCATTAATGTATTTTCACTGCATTTACAATTGCATAAATAAAGCTATGAGATCGTCACAATTAGAAATCAGGGGGAAAAAATTAAAATAATACTTTTAATATATGTCCAAATAGAAACTGTTATTTAAAATTGTAATAATATATCACAATACTGTAGTTTACAGCCTAGGCTACTATATTTTAATCAAATAAATGCAGGCTGGGGGAGCAGCAAGAGACTTATTTCAAAAACATGAAAAAAATCCACCTGACACACACACACACACACACACACACACAAAAGTTTCAAGTTTTGAAAAATACAACAACAAACAGTAATATTGTAAAGTATAATAACAATTGAATTTATAATTATATAGGATTATGTAACGGTTCACAAAATTCACGGTTCAATCACTGTCTGTTGTTGCATTGAGACTCTGGTAGGGCTTTATTTTGAAATTCTCGTCAGCAAAATAGAGGGAAAACAAACAATATTGACAATATTGTTTATAAAATGTTACTCACCATGTTAATTTATGGTTAATTTGACTGTTCCGTTGCGTTCGCCTCACATACTTGATAATCGTGCCGTAAACATTACCTACGCCAATAGGAGGCGCTTATAATCGTGACGTGCGCCAATGGCAGCTGCAAAGGAGAAGCAATATGGGAAATACCGACTGTTTTAAGGAATAAACGCAGAATTTTTTGTTCTTATCGTGTTTAACACAATCTACACTCGATCGCGCGATGATATCCATCGTGAGAAATCGCAGTTTGAATTTTTTTTTTAGTTACCATCGAAGTGAAAGACAGTTCCACTCTGTGGTATAAATGGCCGCCGAGCGCCTTCTACTATTGTCGTTGAATGCGAACAGGCCTGCCCATTGATCGCTAGAAAGGATCGGCTGATCTGGGCAGGTATACTGCCTTCGCAGCGCGACGATTTTTTCTTTCTTTATTTAATAATACATTTAAATAGTCCAAGTAATGTATACTGTACACCAGTGGTCATATGTTTATTTTGTGTGACATGACACCTATTGGTGTTGCCTATGAACAGTGCTAATTCAGGTTAAGAAACACTGTGACAGAGGCAAAAAAAAATGTATAATAACAACAACAACAACAATGATTATGAAGACGCATGCAAAAAAAAGGGAAAAGTAACTTTAAAGCAAAAATGAACAGCGACAAAGAAAAGTTAACCTATCTGAGTCCCAGCACACAATACACAAAGTAAGATTTCCAATACATTTATTTACAATAAGTGATAAATACAGTGCAAAAAGAATCCTAAACAAACAGCTCCAAAAGAAAAAGATATGAAGCGTGTTCTTCAGGAGCAGGTAAAGCCAAAACAAACCAAAGATCACTACCCGGTAGAAGGAAAACCTAATTGACCTACAACAATACTGTACACTACAGCCACAAGACATTTAAGTTGACCTTGGTTTAAGCTTAACACACCAAAGCTGCCACTACAGCCGTGACAACACATTTAAGCGTAACAACACACTTAAGCTTAGCGCCCATGTTGCAGGTTAGAGTACCCAGTAAGCCAATGTATAGAAAAATGATGTAGGAACTATATTTAAATATAAACATATACTTATAAAACGCTATTTAGGCTTCTGGAGTCGTTTTTGTGAGAAATTTTTACTTCCGCATTTGAAAACCGCCGAACCGGAAGTGACGTAACATGAGGTAGAGCGGTCAAAGTAAACAATAGGAAAGCAATGGATCGCCATGACAGCTCGGAAAGCTGGGGGAATTGTAGTCTAAATGTTTACTCGTATGTCGTATGATATATATATATATATATATATATATATATATATATAACGTATATATAATTCATATATATGATGATATCATATAATTATGAGCCTGAAATGAAGCCAAGTGAGAAGGACAGGCCAGGGTTAGACAGAACAACTGTGAGTTGTGGTGTGAGGAGAACAGGGCGAGAGAACAGTGTTAGCTTATAGATGTATTCACGTTAGCCGACGATATGTACAACACTATGCTCAGATCATAATACTGTACAGATTATTATCATCATGTATCAGGCAATAGCAAAGCTAGTACTTAGACCCTTACCTGCATGTGTTATGTGTGTCAGCCATTAGGAGACAGTTTCCAGAGGAAGGGGGACTTTATAAAGGCTTTGAATTGACCCATTTGGTGACGATGAATAAAAAAAATTATCACAATCACAACTGTCTTACTGTACAAAAACTTTATATGTAGAAACAGCCAACACAAACATTAAAGTCGGTTTTTACAGATTGAAAATGAATTATAGAACATAATATATTATATTTATAATAATAATAATAATAATAGTGTCTTCTGCAGACTAATAACAAACACATAAATGCAGTACATTACAAGTTTATGTAGGATATGTTAATTAATTAAATTAAGACAAGGCACATTTTGTAAAACAGATGTACAATGTCTGACGGATCCGTGAGCGTCATGTTTCCCGCCGGCGGCCGAACCACATGCTGATGGCGGACCGTCACCGCGGGCGACCCGATGAAGGAGCCGGGACAGTGTCCACATATCGCCGGGATTATAATCATCCGGTCTATGGGTGAACGCTACACACTACCGCGTTTTTCAAAGCAGAAGCAGAAGTGAAGTCCCGTCTCTTACCCGGCACAAAACGCACACAGGCACGGAAGATCGCACCGTCCTTTTATTCGGAAACCTGTGGACTCGATGTCCTGACAGGCCATAATTCACAATCATTTACCACGACGATGATTAATTGAAATACAATAAGCACCGAAAACACACTGAATCATGACCGCTCCAACTGAATACCAACCTATCTCTGCACTGAGCGCGAACGCAGAGCCAAACGACTACCTCATGTGGCGTCATATGACGCGATGGTGAAAAAAAGCGTTTTTTTCAACACGGTCAAGGAAACTGTCACGTTTTCTATTAAATTTGTGCCCTTATGTCTTGCAAAACAATTTTTAATCCTGCATTTACTTTTCATATGGTATTTTCATACAAGGTTATATTAATAAAAAAAAAAAAAAAAAACCTGCAACATGGGCTTTAACATACACCAACAAGAGCAACACTCCAAGTCTGGTCACACAACAGTCTCAGGCTCTTGGGAGAAGAAATCTCTCCGAATCTCTCTCCGGCTCTGCTTAAATACTGGATCCTCTTGCCATTGATGAGGAACAGCTGGTAGGTCCCATCACCTAGATTAGGACAGGGAGGAGCACAAGAAAATTGGACAAAACATACAACAAAACTACAACTCCCAGCAGGCCGTTGGGTCCATTGGCAGCACGCACACACACTCAATAAATCAATGAATGACACTTACACATTATAAAACACAAATGCATACACATCCACCAGTCAAATTAAATCATTAAAGGAAAATCCATCTTTGCAGTGCATACACAGAAGTGGCATTAATGTATTTTCACTGCATTTACAATTGCATAAATAAAGCTATGAGATCGTCACAATTAGAAATCAGGGGGAAAAAATTAAAATAATACTTTTAATATATGTCCAAATAGAAACTGTTATTTAAAATTGTAATAATATATCACAATACTGTAGTTTACAGCCTAGGCTACTATATTTTAATCAAATAAATGCAGGCTGGGGGAGCAGCAAGAGACTTATTTCAAAAACATGAAAAAAATCCACCTGACACACACACACACACACACACACACACACACACAAAAGTTTCAAGTTTTGAAAAATACAACAACAAACAGTAATATTGTAAAGTATAATAACAATTGAATTTATAAGTATATAGGATTATGTAACGGTTCACAAAATTCACGGTTCAATCACTGTCTGTTGTTGCATTGAGACTCTGGTAGGGCTTTATTTTGAAATTCTCGTCAGCAAAATAGAGGGAAAACAAACAATATTGACAATATTGTTTATAAAATGTTACTCACCATGTTAATTTATGGTTAATTTGACTGTTCCGTTGCGTTCGCCTCACATACTTGATAATCGTGCCGTAAACATTACCTACGCCAATAGGAGGCGCTTATAATCGTGACGTGCGCCAATGGCAGCTGCAAAGGAGAAGCAATATGGGAAATACCGACTGTTTTAAGGAATAAACGCAGAATTTTTTGTTCTTATCGTGTTTAACACAATCTACACTCGATCGCGCGATGATATCCATCGTGAGAAATCGCAGTTTGAATTTTTTTTTTAGTTACCATCGAAGTGAAAGACAGTTCCACTCTGTGGTATAAATGGCCGCCGAGCGCCTTCTACTATTGTCGTTGAATGCGAACAGGCCTGCCCATTGATCGCTAGAAAGGATCGGCTGATCTGGGCAGGTATACTGCCTTCGCAGCGCGACGATTTTTTCTTTCTTTATTTAATAATACATTTAAATAGTCCAAGTAATGTATACTGTACACCAGTGGTCATATGTTTATTTTGTGTGACATGACACCTATTGGTGTTGCCTATGAACAGTGCTAATTCAGGTTAAGAAACACTGTGACAGAGGCAAAAAAAAATGTATAATAACAACAACAACAACAATGATTATGAAGACGCATGCAAAAAAAAGGGAAAAGTAACTTTAAAGCAAAAATGAACAGCGACAAAGAAAAGTTAACCTATCTGAGTCCCAGCACACAATACACAAAGTAAGATTTCCAATACATTTATTTACAATAAGTGATAAATACAGTGCAAAAAGAATCCTAAACAAACAGCTCCAAAAGAAAAAGATATGAAGCGTGTTCTTCAGGAGCAGGTAAAGCCAAAACAAACCAAAGATCACTACCCGGTAGAAGGAAAACCTAATTGACCTACAACAATACTGTACACTACAGCCACAAGACATTTAAGTTGACCTTGGTTTAAGCTTAACACACCAAAGCTGCCACTACAGCCGTGACAACACATTTAAGCGTAACAACACACTTAAGCTTAGCGCCCATGTTGCAGGTTAGAGTACCCAGTAAGCCAATGTATAGAAAAATGATGTAGGAACTATATTTAAATATAAACATATACTTATAAAACGCTATTTAGGCTTCTGGAGTCGTTTTTGTGAGAAATTTTTACTTCCGCATTTGAAAACCGCCGAACCGGAAGTGACGTAACATGAGGTAGAGCGGTCAAAGTAAACAATAGGAAAGCAATGGATCGCCATGACAGCTCGGAAAGCTGGGGGAATTGTAGTCTAAATGTTTACTCGTATGTCGTATGATATATATATATATATATATATATATATATATATATATATAACGTATATATAATTCATATATATGATGATATCATATAATTATGAGCCTGAAATGAAGCCAAGTGAGAAGGACAGGCCAGGGTTAGACAGAACAACTGTGAGTTGTGGTGTGAGGAGAACAGGGCGAGAGAACAGTGTTAGCTTATAGATGTATTCACGTTAGCCGACGATATGTACAACACTATGCTCAGATCATAATACTGTACAGATTATTATCATCATGTATCAGGCAATAGCAAAGCTAGTACTTAGACCCTTACCTGCATGTGTTATGTGTGTCAGCCATTAGGAGACAGTTTCCAGAGGAAGGGGGACTTTATAAAGGCTTTGAATTGACCCATTTGGTGACGATGAATAAAAAAAATTATCACAATCACAACTGTCTTACTGTACAAAAACTTTATATGTAGAAACAGCCAACACAAACATTAAAGTCGGTTTTTACAGATTGAAAATGAATTATAGAACATAATATATTATATTTATAATAATAATAATAATAATAGTGTCTTCTGCAGACTAATAACAAATACATAAATGCAGTACATTACAAGTTTATGTAGGATATGTTAATTAATTAAATTAAGACAAGGCACATTTTGTAAAACAGATGTACAATGTCTGACGGATCCGTGAGCGTCATGTTTCCCGCCGGCGGCCGAACCACATGCTGATGGCGGACCGTCACCGCGGGCGACCCGATGAAGGAGCCGGGACAGTGTCCACATATCGCCGGGATTATAATCATCCGGTCTATGGGTGAACGCTACACACTACCGCGTTTTTCAAAGCAGAAGCAGAAGTGAAGTCCCGTCTCTTACCCGGCACAAAACGCACACAGGCACGGAAGATCGCACCGTCCTTTTATTCGGAAACCTGTGGACTCGATGTCCTGACAGGCCATAATTCACAATCATTTACCACGACGATGATTAATTGAAATACAATAAGCACCGAAAACACACTGAATCATGACCGCTCCAACTGAATACCAACCTATCTCTGCACTGAGCGCGAACGCAGAGCCAAACGACTACCTCATGTGGCGTCATATGACGCGATGGTGAAAAAAAGCGTTTTTTTCAACACGGTCAAGGAAACTGTCACGTTTTCTATTAAATTTGTGCCCTTATGTCTTGCAAAACAATTTTTAATCCTGCATTTACTTTTCATATGGTATTTTCATACAAGGTTATATTAATAAAAAAAAATAAAAAAAAACCTGCAACATGGGCTTTAACATACACCAACAAGAGCAACACTCCAAGTCTGGTCACACAACAGTCTCAGGCTCTTGGGAGAAGAAATCTCTCCGAATCTCTCTCCGGCTCTGCTTAAATACTGGATCCTCTTGCCATTGATGAGGAACAGCTGGTAGGTCCCATCACCTAGATTAGGACAGGGAGGAGCACAAGAAAATTGGACAAAACATACAACAAAACTACAACTCCCAGCAGGCCGTTGGGTCCATTGGCAGCACGCACACACACTCAATAAATCAATGAATGACACTTACACATTATAAAACACAAATGCATACACATCCACCAGTCAAATTAAATCATTAAAGGAAAATCCATCTTTGCAGTGCATACACAGAAGTGGCATTAATGTATTTTCACTGCATTTACAATTGCATAAATAAAGCTATGAGATCGTCACAATTAGAAATCAGGGGGAAAAAATTAAAATAATACTTTTAATATATGTCCAAATAGAAACTGTTATTTAAAATTGTAATAATATATCACAATACTGTAGTTTACAGCCTAGGCTACTATATTTTAATCAAATAAATGCAGGCTGGGGGAGCAGCAAGAGACTTATTTCAAAAACATGAAAAAAATCCACCTGACACACACACACACACACACACACACACAAAAGTTTCAAGTTTTGAAAAATACAACAACAAACAGTAATATTGTAAAGTATAATAACAATTGAATTTATAATTATATAGGATTATGTAACGGTTCACAAAATTCACGGTTCAATCACTGTCTGTTGTTGCATTGAGACTCTGGTAGGGCTTTATTTTGAAATTCTCGTCAGCAAAATAGAGGGAAAACAAACAATATTGACAATATTGTTTATAAAATGTTACTCACCATGTTAATTTATGGTTAATTTGACTGTTCCGTTGCGTTCGCCTCACATACTTGATAATCGTGCCGTAAACATTACCTACGCCAATAGGAGGCGCTTATAATCGTGACGTGCGCCAATGGCAGCTGCAAAGGAGAAGCAATATGGGAAATACCGACTGTTTTAAGGAATAAACGCAGAATTTTTTGTTCTTATCGTGTTTAACACAATCTACACTCGATCGCGCGATGATATCCATCGTGAGAAATCGCAGTTTGAATTTTTTTTTTAGTTACCATCGAAGTGAAAGACAGTTCCACTCTGTGGTATAAATGGCCGCCGAGCGCCTTCTACTATTGTCGTTGAATGCGAACAGGCAGGCACCTGCCTGCCCATTGATCGCTAGAAAGGATCGGCTGATCTGGGCAGGTATACTGCCTTCGCAGCGCGACGATTTTTTCTTTCTTTATTTAATAATACATTTAAATAGTCCAAGTAATGTATACTGTACACCAGTGGTCATATGTTTATTTTGTGTGACATGACACCTATTGGTGTTGCCTATGAACAGTGCTAATTCAGGTTAAGAAACACTGTGACAGAGGCAAAAAATTTTTTAGAATAACAACAACAACAACAATGATTATGAAGACGCATGCAAAAAAAAGGGAAAAGTAACTTTAAAGCAAAAATGAACAGCGACAAAGAAAAGTTAACCTATCTGAGTCCCAGCACACAATACACAAAGTAAGATTTCCAATACATTTATTTACAATAAGTGATAAATACAGTGCAAAAAGAATCCTAAACAAACAGCTCCAAAAGAAAAAGATATGAAGCGTGTTCTTCAGGAGCAGGTAAAGCCAAAACAAACCAAAGATCACTACCCGGTAGAAGGAAAACCTAATTGACCTACAACAATACTGTACACTACAGCCACAAGACATTTAAGTTGACCTTGGTTTAAGCTTAACACACCAAAGCTGCCACTACAGCCGTGACAACACATTTAAGCGTAACAACACACTTAAGCTTAGCGCCCATGTTGCAGGTTAGAGTACCCAGTAAGCCAATGTATAGAAAAATGATGTAGGAACTATATTTAAATATAAACATATACTTATAAAACGCTATTTAGGCTTCTGGAGTCGTTTTTGTGAGAAATTTTTACTTCCGCATTTGAAAACCGCCGAACCGGAAGTGACGTAACATGAGGTAGAGCGGTCAAAGTAAACAATAGGAAAGCAATGGATCGCCATGACAGCTCGGAAAGCTGGGGGAATTGTAGTCTAAATGTTTACTCGTATGTCGTATGATATATATATATATATATATATATATATATATATATAACGTATATATAATTCATATATATGATGATATCATATAATTATGAGCCTGAAATGAAGCCAAGTGAGAAGGACAGGCCAGGGTTAGACAGAACAACTGTGAGTTGTGGTGTGAGGAGAACAGGGCGAGAGAACAGTGTTAGCTTATAGATGTATTCACGTTAGCCGACGATATGTACAACACTATGCTCAGATCATAATACTGTACAGATTATTATCATCATGTATCAGGCAATAGCAAAGCTAGTACTTAGACCCTTACCTGCATGTGTTATGTGTGTCAGCCATTAGGAGACAGTTTCCAGAGGAAGGGGGACTTTATAAAGGCTTTGAATTGACCCATTTGGTGACGATGAATAAAAAAAATTATCACAATCACAACTGTCTTACTGTACAAAAACTTTATATGTAGAAACAGCCAACACAAACATTAAAGTCGGTTTTTACAGATTGAAAATGAATTATAGAACATAATATATTATATTTATAATAATAATAATAATAATAGTGTCTTCTGCAGACTAATAACAAACACATAAATGCAGTACATTACAAGTTTATGTAGGATATGTTAATTAATTAAATTAAGACAAGGCACATTTTGTAAAACAGATGTACAATGTCTGACGGATCCGTGAGCGTCATGTTTCCCGCCGGCGGCCGAACCACATGCTGATGGCGGACCGTCACCGCGGGCGACCCGATGAAGGAGCCGGGACAGTGTCCACATATCGCCGGGATTATAATCATCCGGTCTATGGGTGAACGCTACACACTACCGCGTTTTTCAAAGCAGAAGCAGAAGTGAAGTCCCGTCTCTTACCCGGCACAAAACGCACACAGGCACGGAAGATCGCACCGTCCTTTTATTCGGAAACCTGTGGACTCGATGTCCTGACAGGCCATAATTCACAATCATTTACCACGACGATGATTAATTGAAATACAATAAGCACCGAAAACACACTGAATCATGACCGCTCCAACTGAATACCAACCTATCTCTGCACTGAGCGCGAACGCAGAGCCAAACGACTACCTCATGTGGCGTCATATGACGCGATGGTGAAAAAAAGCGTTTTTTTCAACACGGTCAAGGAAACTGTCACGTTTTCTATTAAATTTGTGCCCTTATGTCTTGCAAAACAATTTTTAATCCTGCATTTACTTTTCATATGGTATTTTCATACAAGGTTATATTAATAAAAAAAAATAAAAAAAACCTGCAACATGGGCTTTAACATACACCAACAAGAGCAACACTCCAAGTCTGGTCACACAACAGTCTCAGGCTCTTGGGAGAAGAAATCTCTCCGAATCTCTCCGAATCTCTCTCTCTCTCTCTCTCCGGCTCTGCTTAAATACTGGATCCTCTTGCCATTGATGAGGAACAGCTGGTAGGTCCCATCACCTAGATTAGGACAGGGAGGAGCACAAGAAAATTGGACAAAACATACAACAAAACTACAACTCCCAGCAGGCCGTTGGGTCCATTGGCAGCACGCACACACACTCAATAAATCAATGAATGACACTTACACATTATAAAACACAAATGCATACACATCCACCAGTCAAATTAAATCATTAAAGGAAAATCCATCTTTGCAGTGCATACACAGAAGTGGCATTAATGTATTTTCACTGCATTTACAATTGCATAAATAAAGCTATGAGATCGTCACAATTAGAAATCAGGGGGAAAAAATTAAAATAATACTTTTAATATATGTCCAAATAGAAACTGTTATTTAAAATTGTAATAATATATCACAATACTGTAGTTTACAGCCTAGGCTACTATATTTTAATCAAATAAATGCAGGCTGGGGGAGCAGCAAGAGACTTATTTCAAAAACATGAAAAAAATCCACCTGACACACACACACACACACACACAAAAGTTTCAAGTTTTGAAAAATACAACAACAAACAGTAATATTGTAAAGTATAATAACAATTGAATTTATAATTATATAGGATTATGTAACGGTTCACAAAATTCACGGTTCAATCACTGTCTGTTGTTGCATTGAGACTCTGGTAGGGCTTTATTTTGAAATTCTCGTCAGCAAAATAGAGGGAAAACAAACAATATTGACAATATTGTTTATAAAATGTTACTCACCATGTTAATTTATGGTTAATTTGACTGTTCCGTTGCGTTCGCCTCACATACTTGATAATCGTGCCGTAAACATTACCTACGCCAATAGGAGGCGCTTATAATCGTGACGTGCGCCAATGGCAGCTGCAAAGGAGAAGCAATATGGGAAATACCGACTGTTTTAAGGAATAAACGCAGAATTTTTTGTTCTTATCGTGTTTAACACAATCTACACTCGATCGCGCGATGATATCCATCGTGAGAAATCGCAGTTTGAATTTTTTTTTTAGTTACCATCGAAGTGAAAGACAGTTCCACTCTGTGGTATAAATCGCCGCCGAGCGCCTTCTACTATTGTCGTTGAATGCGAACAGGCAGGCACCTGCCTGCCCATTGATCGCTAGAAAGGATCGGCTGATCTGGGCAGGTATACTGTCTTCGCAGCGCGACGATTTTTTCTTTCTTTATTTAATAATACATTTAAATAGTCCAAGTAATGTATACTGTACACCAGTGGTCATATGTTTATTTTGTGTGACATGACACCTATTGGTGTTGCCTATGAACAGTGCTAATTCAGGTTAAGAAACACTGTGACAGAGGCAAAAAAAAATGTATAATAACAACAACAACAACAATGATTATGAAGACGCATGCAAAAAAAAGGGAAAAGTAACTTTAAAGCAAAAATGAACAGCGACAAAGAAAAGTTAACCTATCTGAGTCCCAGCACACAATACACAAAGTAAGATTTCCAATACATTTATTTACAATAAGTGATAAATACAGTGCAAAAAGAATCCTAAACAAACAGCTCCAAAAGAAAAAGATATGAAGCGTGTTCTTCAGGAGCAGGTAAAGCCAAAACAAACCAAAGATCACTACCCGGTAGAAGGAAAACCTAATTGACCTACAACAATACTGTACACTACAGCCACAAGACATTTAAGTTGACCTTGGTTTAAGCTTAACACACCAAAGCTGCCACTACAGCCGTGACAACACATTTAAGCGTAACAACACACTTAAGCTTAGCGCCCATGTTGCAGGTTAGAGTACCCAGTAAGCCAATGTATAGAAAAATGATGTAGGAACTATATTTAAATATAAACATATACTTATAAAACGCTATTTAGGCTTCTGGAGTCGTTTTTGTGAGAAATTTTTACTTCCGCATTTGAAAACCGCCGAACCGGAAGTGACGTAACATGAGGTAGAGCGGTCAAAGTAAACAATAGGAAAGCAATGGATCGCCATGACAGCTCGGAAAGCTGGGGGAATTGTAGTCTAAATGTTTACTCGTATGTCGTATGATATATATATATATATATATATATATATATATATATATATATAACGTATATATAATTCATATATATGATGATATCATATAATTATGAGCCTGAAATGAAGCCAAGTGAGAAGGACAGGCCAGGGTTAGACAGAACAACTGTGAGTTGTGGTGTGAGGAGAACAGGGCGAGAGAACAGTGTTAGCTTATAGATGTATTCACGTTAGCCGACGATATGTACAACACTATGCTCAGATCATAATACTGTACAGATTATTATCATCATGTATCAGGCAATAGCAAAGCTAGTACTTAGACCCTTACCTGCATGTGTTATGTGTGTCAGCCATTAGGAGACAGTTTCCAGAGGAAGGGGGACTTTATAAAGGCTTTGAATTGACCCATTTGGTGACGATGAATAAAAAAAATTATCACAATCACAACTGTCTTACTGTACAAAAACTTTATATGTAGAAACAGCCAACACAAACATTAAAGTCGGTTTTTACAGATTGAAAATGAATTATAGAACATAATATATTATATTTATAATAATAATAATAATAATAGTGTCTTCTGCAGACTAATAACAAACACATAAATGCAGTACATTACAAGTTTATGTAGGATATGTTAATTAATTAAATTAAGACAAGGCACATTTTGTAAAACAGATGTACAATGTCTGACGGATCCGTGAGCGTCATGTTTCCCGCCGGCGGCCGAACCACATGCTGATGGCGGACCGTCACCGCGGGCGACCCGATGAAGGAGCCGGGACAGTGTCCACATATCGCCGGGATTATAATCATCCGGTCTATGGGTGAACGCTACACACTACCGCGTTTTTCAAAGCAGAAGCAGAAGTGAAGTCCCGTCTCTTACCCGGCACAAAACGCACACAGGCACGGAAGATCGCACCGTCCTTTTATTCGGAAACCTGTGGACTCGATGTCCTGACAGGCCATAATTCACAATCATTTACCACGACGATGATTAATTGAAATACAATAAGCACCGAAAACACACTGAATCATGACCGCTCCAACTGAATACCAACCTATCTCTGCACTGAGCGCGAACGCAGAGCCAAACGACTACCTCATGTGGCGTCATATGACGCGATGGTGAAAAAAAGCGTTTTTTTCAACACGGTCAAGGAAACTGTCACGTTTTCTATTAAATTTGTGCCCTTATGTCTTGCAAAACAATTTTTAATCCTGCATTTACTTTTCATATGGTATTTTCATACAAGGTTATATTAATCAAAAAAAATAAAAAAAACCTGCAACATGGGCTTTAACATACACCAACAAGAGCAACACTCCAAGTCTGGTCACACAACAGTCTCAGGCTCTTGGGAGAAGAAATCTCTCCGAATCTCTCTCCGGCTCTGCTTAAATACTGGATCCTCTTGCCATTGATGAGGAACAGCTGGTAGGTCCCATCACCTAGATTAGGACAGGGAGGAGCACAAGAAAATTGGACAAAACATACAACAAAACTACAACTCCCAGCAGGCCGTTGGGTCCATTGGCAGCACGCACACACACTCAATAAATCAATGAATGACACTTACACATTATAAAACACAAATGCATACACATCCACCAGTCAAATTAAATCATTAAAGGAAAATCCATCTTTGCAGTGCATACACAGAAGTGGCATTAATGTATTTTCACTGCATTTACAATTGCATAAATAAAGCTATGAGATCGTCACAATTAGAAATCAGGGGGAAAAAATTAAAATAATACTTTTAATATATGTCCAAATAGAAACTGTTATTTAAAATTGTAATAATATATCACAATACTGTAGTTTACAGCCTAGGCTACTATATTTTAATCAAATAAATGCAGGCTGGGGGAGCAGCAAGAGACTTATTTCAAAAACATGAAAAAAATCCACCTGACACACACACACACACACACACAAAAGTTTCAAGTTTTGAAAAATACAACAACAAACAGTAATATTGTAAAGTATAATAACAATTGAATTTATAATTATATAGGATTATGTAACGGTTCACAAAATTCACGGTTCAATCACTGTCTGTTGTTGCATTGAGACTCTGGTAGGGCTTTATTTTGAAATTCTCGTCAGCAAAATAGAGGGAAAACAAACAATATTGACAATATTGTTTATAAAATGTTACTCACCATGTTAATTTATGGTTAATTTGACTGTTCCGTTGCGTTCGCCTCACATACTTGATAATCGTGCCGTAAACATTACCTACGCCAATAGGAGGCGCTTATAATCGTGACGTGCGCCAATGGCAGCTGCAAAGGAGAAGCAATATGGGAAATACCGACTGTTTTAAGGAATAAACGCAGAATTTTTTGTTCTTATCGTGTTTAACACAATCTACACTCGATCGCGCGATGATATCCATCGTGAGAAATCGCAGTTTGAATTTTTTTTTTAGTTACCATCGAAGTGAAAGACAGTTCCACTCTGTGGTATAAATCGCCGCCGAGCGCCTTCTACTATTGTCGTTGAATGCGAACAGGCAGGCACCTGCCTGCCCATTGATCGCTAGAAAGGATCGGCTGATCTGGGCAGGTATACTGTCTTCGCAGCGCGACGATTTTTTCTTTCTTTATTTAATAATACATTTAAATAGTCCAAGTAATGTATACTGTACACCAGTGGTCATATGTTTATTTTGTGTGACATGACACCTATTGGTGTTGCCTATGAACAGTGCTAATTCAGGTTAAGAAACACTGTGACAGAGGCAAAAAAAAATGTATAATAACAACAACAACAACAATGATTATGAAGACGCATGCAAAAAAAAGGGAAAAGTAACTTTAAAGCAAAAATGAACAGCGACAAAGAAAAGTTAACCTATCTGAGTCCCAGCACACAATACACAAAGTAAGATTTCCAATACATTTATTTACAATAAGTGATAAATACAGTGCAAAAAGAATCCTAAACAAACAGCTCCAAAAGAAAAAGATATGAAGCGTGTTCTTCAGGAGCAGGTAAAGCCAAAACAAACCAAAGATCACTACCCGGTAGAAGGAAAACCTAATTGACCTACAACAATACTGTACACTACAGCCACAAGACATTTAAGTTGACCTTGGTTTAAGCTTAACACACCAAAGCTGCCACTACAGCCGTGACAACACATTTAAGCGTAACAACACACTTAAGCTTAGCGCCCATGTTGCAGGTTAGAGTACCCAGTAAGCCAATGTATAGAAAAATGATGTAGGAACTATATTTAAATATAAACATATACTTATAAAACGCTATTTAGGCTTCTGGAGTCGTTTTTGTGAGAAATTTTTACTTCCGCATTTGAAAACCGCCGAACCGGAAGTGACGTAACATGAGGTAGAGCGGTCAAAGTAAACAATAGGAAAGCAATGGATCGCCATGACAGCTCGGAAAGCTGGGGGAATTGTAGTCTAAATGTTTACTCGTATGTCGTATGATATATATATATATATATATATATATATATATATATATATATAACGTATATATAATTCATATATATGATGATATCATATAATTATGAGCCTGAAATGAAGCCAAGTGAGAAGGACAGGCCAGGGTTAGACAGAACAACTGTGAGTTGTGGTGTGAGGAGAACAGGGCGAGAGAACAGTGTTAGCTTATAGATGTATTCACGTTAGCCGACGATATGTACAACACTATGCTCAGATCATAATACTGTACAGATTATTATCATCATGTATCAGGCAATAGCAAAGCTAGTACTTAGACCCTTACCTGCATGTGTTATGTGTGTCAGCCATTAGGAGACAGTTTCCAGAGGAAGGGGGACTTTATAAAGGCTTTGAATTGACCCATTTGGTGACGATGAATAAAAAAAATTATCACAATCACAACTGTCTTACTGTACAAAAACTTTATATGTAGAAACAGCCAACACAAACATTAAAGTCGGTTTTTACAGATTGAAAATGAATTATAGAACATAATATATTATATTTATAATAATAATAATAATAATAGTGTCTTCTGCAGACTAATAACAAACACATAAATGCAGTACATTACAAGTTTATGTAGGATATGTTAATTAATTAAATTAAGACAAGGCACATTTTGTAAAACAGATGTACAATGTCTGACGGATCCGTGAGCGTCATGTTTCCCGCCGGCGGCCGAACCACATGCTGATGGCGGACCGTCACCGCGGGCGACCCGATGAAGGAGCCGGGACAGTGTCCACATATCGCCGGGATTATAATCATCCGGTCTATGGGTGAACGCTACACACTACCGCGTTTTTCAAAGCAGAAGCAGAAGTGAAGTCCCGTCTCTTACCCGGCACAAAACGCACACAGGCACGGAAGATCGCACCGTCCTTTTATTCGGAAACCTGTGGACTCGATGTCCTGACAGGCCATAATTCACAATCATTTACCACGACGATGATTAATTGAAATACAATAAGCACCGAAAACACACTGAATCATGACCGCTCCAACTGAATACCAACCTATCTCTGCACTGAGCGCGAACGCAGAGCCAAACGACTACCTCATGTGGCGTCATATGACGCGATGGTGAAAAAAAGCGTTTTTTTCAACACGGTCAAGGAAACTGTCACGTTTTCTATTAAATTTGTGCCCTTATGTCTTGCAAAACAATTTTTAATCCTGCATTTACTTTTCATATGGTATTTTCATACAAGGTTATATTAATCAAAAAAAATAAAAAAAACCTGCAACATGGGCTTTAACATACACCAACAAGAGCAACACTCCAAGTCTGGTCACACAACAGTCTCAGGCTCTTGGGAGAAGAAATCTCTCCGAATCTCTCTCCGGCTCTGCTTAAATACTGGATCCTCTTGCCATTGATGAGGAACAGCTGGTAGGTCCCATCACCTAGATTAGGACAGGGAGGAGCACAAGAAAATTGGACAAAACATACAACAAAACTACAACTCCCAGCAGGCCGTTGGGTCCATTGGCAGCACGCACACACACTCAATAAATCAATGAATGACACTTACACATTATAAAACACAAATGCATACACATCCACCAGTCAAATTAAATCATTAAAGGAAAATCCATCTTTGCAGTGCATACACAGAAGTGGCATTAATGTATTTTCACTGCATTTACAATTGCATAAATAAAGCTATGAGATCGTCACAATTAGAAATCAGGGGGAAAAAATTAAAATAATACTTTTAATATATGTCCAAATAGAAACTGTTATTTAAAATTGTAATAATATATCACAATACTGTAGTTTACAGCCTAGGCTACTATATTTTAATCAAATAAATGCAGGCTGGGGGAGCAGCAAGAGACTTATTTCAAAAACATGAAAAAAATCCACCTGACACACACACACACACACACACAAAAGTTTCAAGTTTTGAAAAATACAACAACAAACAGTAATATTGTAAAGTATAATAACAATTGAATTTATAATTATATAGGATTATGTAACGGTTCACAAAATTCACGGTTCAATCACTGTCTGTTGTTGCATTGAGACTCTGGTAGGGCTTTATTTTGAAATTCTCGTCAGCAAAATAGAGGGAAAACAAACAATATTGACAATATTGTTTATAAAATGTTACTCACCATGTTAATTTATGGTTAATTTGACTGTTCCGTTGCGTTCGCCTCACATACTTGATAATCGTGCCGTAAACATTACCTACGCCAATAGGAGGCGCTTATAATCGTGACGTGCGCCAATGGCAGCTGCAAAGGAGAAGCAATATGGGAAATACCGACTGTTTTAAGGAATAAACGCAGAATTTTTTGTTCTTATCGTGTTTAACACAATCTACACTCGATCGCGCGATGATATCCATCGTGAGAAATCGCAGTTTGAATTTTTTTTTTAGTTACCATCGAAGTGAAAGACAGTTCCACTCTGTGGTATAAATTGCCGCCGAGCGCCTGCTACTATTGTCGTTGAATGCGAACAGGCAGGCACCTGCCTGCCCATTGATCGCTAGAAAGGATCGGCTGATCTGGGCAGGTATACTGCCTTCGCAGCGCGACGATTTTTTCTTTCTTTATTTAATAATACATTTAAATAGTCCAAGTAATGTATACTGTACACCAGTGGTCATATGTTTATTTTGTGTGACATGACACCTATTGGTGTTGCCTATGAACAGTGCTAATTCAGGTTAAGAAACACTGTGACAGAGGCAAAAAAAAATGTATAATAACAACAACAACAACAATGATTATGAAGACGCATGCAAAAAAAAGGGAAAAGTAACTTTAAAGCAAAAATGAACAGCGACAAAGAAAAGTTAACCTATCTGAGTCCCAGCACACAATACACAAAGTAAGATTTCCAATACATTTATTTACAATAAGTGATAAATACAGTGCAAAAAGAATCCTAAACAAACAGCTCCAAAAGAAAAAGATATGAAGCGTGTTCTTCAGGAGCAGGTAAAGCCAAAACAAACCAAAGATCACTACCCGGTAGAAGGAAAACCTAATTGACCTACAACAATACTGTACACTACAGCCACAAGACATTTAAGTTGACCTTGGTTTAAGCTTAACACACCAAAGCTGCCACTACAGCCGTGACAACACATTTAAGCGTAACAACACACTTAAGCTTAGCGCCCATGTTGCAGGTTAGAGTACCCAGTAAGCCAATGTATAGAAAAATGATGTAGGAACTATATTTAAATATAAACATATACTTATAAAACGCTATTTAGGCTTCTGGAGTCGTTTTTGTGAGAAATTTTTACTTCCGCATTTGAAAACCGCCGAACCGGAAGTGACGTAACATGAGGTAGAGCGGTCAAAGTAAACAATAGGAAAGCAATGGATCGCCATGACAGCTCGGAAAGCTGGGGGAATTGTAGTCTAAATGTTTACTCGTATGTCGTATGATATATATATATATATATATATATATATAACGTATATATAATTCATATATATGATGATATCATATAATTATGAGCCTGAAATGAAGCCAAGTGAGAAGGACAGGCCAGGGTTAGACAGAACAACTGTGAGTTGTGGTGTGAGGAGAACAGGGCGAGAGAACAGTGTTAGCTTATAGATGTATTCACGTTAGCCGACGATATGTACAACACTATGCTCAGATCATAATACTGTACAGATTATTATCATCATGTATCAGGCAATAGCAAAGCTAGTACTTAGACCCTTACCTGCATGTGTTATGTGTGTCAGCCATTAGGAGACAGTTTCCAGAGGAAGGGGGACTTTATAAAGGCTTTGAATTGACCCATTTGGTGACGATGAATAAAAAAAATTATCACAATCACAACTGTCTTACTGTACAAAAACTTTATATGTAGAAACAGCCAACACAAACATTAAAGTCGGTTTTTACAGATTGAAAATGAATTATAGAACATAATATATTATATTTATAATAATAATAATAATAATAGTGTCTTCTGCAGACTAATAACAAACACATAAATGTCTTGAAACGTGTTGAAAAAAACGCTTTTTTTCACCATCGCGTCATATGACGCCACATGAGGTAGTCGTTTGGCTCTGCGTTCGCGCTCAGTGCAGAGATAGGTTGGTATTCAGTTGGAGCGGTCATGATTCAGTGTGTTTTCGGTGCTTATTGTATTTCAATTAATCATCGTCGTGGTAAATGATTGTGAATTATGGCCTGTCAGGACATTGAGTCCACAGGTTTCCGAATAAAAGGACGGTGCGATCTTCCGTGCCTGTGTGCGTTTTGTGCCGGGTAAGAGACGGGACTTCACTTCTGCTTCTGCTTTGAAAAACGCGGTAGTGTGTAGCGTTCACCCATAGACCGGATGATTATAATCCCGGCGATATGTGGACACTGTCCCGGCTCCTTCATCGGGTCGCCCGCGGTGACGGTCCGCCATCAGCATGTGGTTCGGCCGCCGGCGGGAAACATGACGCTCACGGATCCGTCAGACATTGTACATCTGTTTTACAAAATGTGCCTTGTCTTAATTTAATTAATTAACATATCCTACATAAACTTGTAATGTACTGCATTTATGTGTTTGTTATTAGTCTGCAGAAGACACTATTATTATTATTATTATTATAAATATAATATATTATGTTCTATAATTCATTTTCAATCTGTAAAAACCGACTTTAATGTTTGTGTTGGCTGTTTCTACATATAAAGTTTTTGTACAGTAAGACAGTTGTGATTGTGATAATTTTTTTTATTCATCGTCACCAAATGGGTCAATTCAAAGCCTTTATAAAGTCCCCCTTCCTCTGGAAACTGTCTCCTAATGGCTGACACACATAACACATGCAGGTAAGGGTCTAAGTACTAGCTTTGATATTGCCTGATACATGATGATAATAATCTGTACAGTATTATGATCTGAGCATAGTGTTGTACATATCGTCGGCTAACGTGAATACATCTATAAGCTAACACTGTTCTCTCGCCCTGTTCTCCTCACACCACAACTCACAGTTGTTCTGTCTAACCCTGGCCTGTCCTTCTCACTTGGCTTCATTTCAGGCTCATAATTATATGATATCATCATATATATGAATTATATATACGTTATATATATATATATATATATATATATCATACGACATACGAGTAAACATTTAGACTACAATTCCCCCAGCTTTCCGAGCTGTCATGGCGATCCATTGCTTTCCTATTGTTTACTTTGACCGCTCTACCTCATGTTACGTCACTTCCGGTTCGGCGGTTTTCAAATGCGGAAGTAAAAATTTCTCACAAAAACGACTCCAGAAGCCTAAATAGCGTTTTATAAGTATATGTTTATATTTAAATATAGTTCCTACATCATTTTTCTATACATTGGCTTACTGGGTACTCTAACCTGCAACATGGGCGCTAAGCTTAAGTGTGTTGTTACGCTTAAATGTGTTGTCACGGCTGTAGTGGCAGCTTTGGTGTGTTAAGCTTAAACCAAGGTCAACTTAAATGTCTTGTGGCTGTAGTGTACAGTATTGTTGTAGGTCAATTAGGTTTTCCTTCTACCGGGTAGTGATCTTTTGTTTGTTTTGGCTTTACCTGCTCCTGAAGAACACGCTTCATATCTTTTTCTTTTGGAGCTGTTTGTTTAGGATTCTTTTTGCACTGTATTTATCACTTATTGTAAATAAATGTATTGGAAATCTTACTTTGTGTATTGTGTGCTGGGACTCAGATAGGTTAACTTTTCTTTGTCGCTGTTCATTTTTGCTTTAAAGTTACTTTTCCCTTTTGCCCCTAGATTGTCCAATTTCCTGTGCTCCTCCCTGTCCTCATCTATGTGATGGGACCTACCAGCTGTTCCTCATCAATGGCAAGAGGATCCAGTATTTAAGCAGAGCCGGAGAGAGAGACTGGGAGAGAGTTCTTCTCCCACACTCTAAAAAATAATTCTGTGGCTTAGTAAATATCACAGAAATATTTAACTTTATTAACTTAATAAAATCTCTGAATATCGTCTACTTGATTGTTTGAGTTAAACATACCAAAATAATTGAGTAAAAATCCAACAGTTAATTTTATCTAAAATTTACAGATATATTTAAGTTTTCAATAAAATGATTTAGTATTTGACTAACCAATTATTTTTTTATAAAACACTTAATATACTTGTGAAATTTCTATAAAAATATTTGAGAATGTTGAATTAAACTGATCTGTTTCAAGAAACAAAAATATCAATATCAAATCAATATTATTAATATATTTAACACTCTTAATACAATGCACCCCTCCCACGCCCTCTGACGTGGGCTGTTTGAATTCTCTCCAGTCCAGAACACTTCTTCTCTTCTCAGCGTCGCAGAATTGGTGCATCTCCTCTGTGAAATTCAGATTTGTGTATGTTTTATTGTATCTATAAAATCATTACAGTGCTTTAAATCATTTTATTTAATGCAAAACAACACAGAGGTGTAATTCGACACCTAAACGAGAGTCGCACCTGTCTTTTCACGTGATTGAAACATGCATAAACACACGACTTTATTCCTAATGATAATGAATATAATTAATTTGGATGATAAAATGTCCTCAGAACTGTCACTTTTTGTTTATTGGCACAATTTGGCAGGTTATATGGAGTCAGTCGCTCGCAGTATCTTTCGGCTATGAGTGAAATGCAGGACAGCGGTCTAAAGTTCGAAGTTCACCGCAGAGCTCGAGTCCGGCACGAGAACCAATGCTGATCCGGTGGATATTTAATAACATACTAGTTGATTACACTTGAATTAGGCTACCTGAATGTTTAAATGTTTCATTTTTACTTCTAAAATGTTTGTTAAATGAGTTTAAATGTAGGCAATATTGCATACAGGTTAAAAACTGTGTAAAATGTGCTGTATTGCTTATCGACAATATTGGCCAATGTAATGTATATTGGTGGTTGTATGGAATAGGCTACTATTTTACAAAGTTTAGAGAAAAAAAAAATATGACTCAAATAAAAACAGTTAATATTACTCATAAATATTGTTTTTTAAACGTTTAAATGTTAAATTATTTCTACTCAATTTTATTTGTTAATGTACCAGATGCAGTTACTCAGATTTACTTAATTTTTTTACTTGCATTTACTCAATTCATACAGTATATTTCATTGATTTCACAGCTTTAAAATTTACTAAATTTTACTTTTAATTTACTAAACTTTAAAAATGTTTCACCAAAAAAAAATGGAGTAAATAATAGTTAAATATTATTGTATATATTCTTTTTTAATTTTTTTTTAATTTTTTTGACTGGTTAACTGGGAGTTAACAATAAATCGTGGTCTTACTTCCTCCTTTCTCTTCTCTAATTTGTCCAAAGCTCTGTACTCTTTCATCAAGATAGACACAAAATATAATTTATTCTTCTTTTAGATTTTGATGGAGGATGATCATAAGAAGAATGATGTCAGATAACTGTAAGTGTTTATTTCAATTGCCCTTTATTGCTGAATATTCAACATGGTCAAATTTGTGTTTAGTTTGTTTATGGTTTCCATTATATTTTGCCTTGTGGTTTAACATAAATGGCTGGACAGGTCAAATGTACCATATCAAAATAACCTAGTTGGTTTGTAAGGAACAGGAATGTAGGACTGAGGGTAAAACTAGTACTGATTACCAGGGCCCCAAGGGGAGAGAGGGCCCTCAAAAAGTCTAGAATAGTTTTACTTGGATATTTTCCATTTCCTAATTCATTTCCTAATTAAATTTCCTAATGAATGTCAGATGAAATGTAAAGTTAGTGTATTGGCTGAATAACTTGGTTGATTGACTGACTACATTTACATACAAAAAAGTAAAGACTATCTAAGGTCTCACGGTCCCACCTCTTGCTAATGCGCCAAATAGTCCATCTGCACGCATTTTGTTAATGTTAGTTTGTTGAGCATCTGGTGAAGCGCTTACTTCTGCTGTAGAAATGTATTTCTCAAAGAAAGTTGAGGAACATGGGGGCCCATCAGGACTGCCTATGCATTGGGCCCGGGATCTTGTGCTATGGCCCTGCCTCTGGCAAATCAATAGCTAATCATTTAAAACATGACACAGGCACAGCACACTTCACGTCATTTAGGCTACAGGCTACATTGAAAACTGCTTTCGTTTTCGAGGGCGGAAATGCAAGGGGGAACGAACTTGGAGAGCTGCTTAATAGTAGAATATGACGTTGTAGCCTACTTCTGATGAAACGAGACACTGACACTGTTTTTCATGTTTAATAAGGTAAAGCTGCTTAATTTAAAGAGATCTTTTGTATAGTTGATATAGCCTATGTACAACTACGTGACACAACTTTACTAGAGTGCAGAATTGCAGACCTTTTGCAAACATATCCACTGTGATCATATGCCTTTATTATGCTTTAATGCAAGCGAAGAAAGAAAAAGAACTTAGCCGTGATTAAGCTATATTGGGGCATTAATTCCCGGATCAAGGTCTGTTGTCCGACACGATGAGCAGCTTTGGTAAGTGAGATGTGCGATCTGATTAACCTACTTGACAAACTCAAATAGGTTGAAACACATACAAATCTCTATTTTGTACAATTAAACAAACAGTGCATTTGTTTAATTGTAAGATCAGTAGTTTAATTGTAGTTTGTTTAATTGTAAGGTCGTTTGTAAGATCAGTAGTAGCCTACATGTGTGGGTATAATTTATGATCTGTCGACATGTGGTTGATTTTAACAGGTCTTTACAGCAGGAAACAGAAGTCTCCTGATCCTGGTACCCAAGTAGCCAGACATAAAAGTGAGTTTACCCTGTTGTCATCATTATCAATGTTCACTTCGTAGACTTGAGCAAGCTTAAAGTAGCAACCAAGCAGCCAGTAAAGGAGTAACGGAATAGGCAAAAAAGAGCAAAAGTATGAGGGGTTATTCTTGGATTTTTTTCAACTGGGGTGCACAAAAGGGCACGTAGCAATAAGCAGTGACATGACGTCTTACGCACAGGGGCCAATCTTATGTTGTGTATTTATATGTACCAGAGAATGTCTAATAGGAAGAGAATTGGCACTCTCTGGTTACTTCCGGTTTCTGGACTGGCTGCAGTAACACGTCTCTGTCCATGCGGGGGCGCTCGCAGGCGAGTGCAGAATGAATGGAGGTCTATGGCGCTATACCCCTCAAAATACACTTTTCTCAGGATATAATTTTTTGTCTAGTAATTTGAATGTTGTATTCGAAAGGAGATGCAAAGAAATTACACACTGCTGGGTGTTAGATTTTTTAGAGTCACTTATTTGCTTTAAAAAGTCTTTTAAAATGTCAATGACGTCATACATATCGTACGACCAGAGATACTGCTTTACGGCAATCCTTCAGTCGCATTGGTGCTTTCGCGCTCTGCACTTTCTTTTCTCTCTAAGCATCGACAACACAGCTGACATAGGTAAATACACTTGCTAGAAGAGTTTTTGTTTTGTTTGTTTCTGGTCCCGCTTCGGATGCCATGATGCCATCAAGCGGTATCTCTGGTCGTAATCAGTCCTTCACTGACCAATCAGCGTTCATTAGCAGAATGCTAGCGTGTTATGGGCAACAACAACTCAACCTGTAAGAAATCGAAAGGACATAAGCACTCGTTCATTCAACTTTCGACCTATAACCCATGTTGAACTTGCAAAACCTACAATAAAATCGGAGATTTCTCAACGGCAATCGGGTGAAAGACAAATTTAGCCGTATAGCCCGATAGACTCCCATTCAGTCTGCACTCGCCCGCGATCACCTCCAGTGGAATTCTAACGGAACTGCAACCAAGATCGATACAATGGGGCTAATAGGAAGTGCCAAGGCTCTCCGTAGACGGGCTCTGTATGTACGCTGTATAATCTACGAGGCTGACTCCAGCTCCTTTTTCGCCAGCTCCTTATTCTCGTCGAACTATTCGTTCCACCTTAAAAAATGTTGGATGGTTGTTAACCCCTCCCCCTCGGTGCTTTTGGCCGTATTTCTTAAAGGAACAGTTGTATGTGAATTACAAGCCTGTGGATCGGGCAGCATTTTTCATTTAAAGCTACACTGTGTGATATTTTCCCCCATCTAGCGGTGAAATTGTATATGACTACCCAGTGAATATTAGTTTCTGTTCCTTTCAATTTCGAGGGCGTTTTAACTCCTACGGTGGCCATATTATTCCAAGATTAACATGGCTTCCAGTTCGACTTCGTCCAATTGCGCCTTTAAAACTATCACCTGTGATCCGTCGCAGCACAAATTTATGTTACAAGGTAAACAATACTTTTTCACCATTGACGTGAGGAAAAGTAACGCAAGTTATACTAGAGGTTGTTCTGGTGTTATGCACAACCATGCTATGGTTAGACAAGCAACTATAAAACTTCGAATTTACACAAATAGGCTGGATTACCTGTCGAGAAGAAAGCAAGCAACTTCGGCGTCCGTTTTAAAAGCTTTGCTCCTCATGAGCCCTTTCCATCTGGGAAAAGTTACTCCAATATTGACTTTGGTCTTGCTGATTTGCCTGTCGCGTTGACGTTTTAATTCTCTCTTTCGCTTCCTTGGCGACTCTGCTACATGTCCTCGAAAATAGGCGTGATCCTTCATCAGCAATCTTTCAAATCTGCCGGCAGTCGTGAGTAATCTCCCCCTCGCATTCGTCTCTGTGTCACTGAGTGTAAAGCGCGAAAGGCGAAGCTTGAATTTACAGGTATGTCCCTCTTTGGCTAATGTAGTTTCAAGATGGAGGGGCAACATGGCGACCGGCATTCGAACCCCTCACCCGTATGTACTTTCAATGGCAGATTATAAACTTACGAGAATACTTTATTGCTTGAAAGAAGTAAATATACATTAATGAGCACATATATTTTTGAAAGAACTAAGTGTTTTTTGCTAAGAATCAAAAAAAAAAAAATTACACAGTGTAGCTTTAACAGTGAAAATAAATTGCCTACTCCTGAAAAGATAATCTTGTCTGCCTCTATAAATGGTGTAAGCTATGTGGTAAATTATTATTTTGTAATTACTAAATGTTTTGTTTAAAAGTATGGAGAAACGTGACATTATGTTTCCAACTGAGATTTAATGTAATGTAATTTCTGTTCTTTATTAGAAGTTATCCATTTCTCCAGTCTAACATATATATTATATATATATATATATATATATATATATATATATATATATATATATATATATGCATGCATGACACACACACACACATACATGTGTATATATATATATATACACTAGGGCTTGCATAGACTAGTCGAGTAGTCGATAGATCGACTACTTCAACCACTGGTCGACGCTGTCGGAAACAATCGACTACTCGAGCGTCCATTAACCATAAATTAATTAAAAATGGCGAACGTCACCAACAGACACCACACGTCAGATGTGTGGAAGTATTTCATCAAGGATGACAAAAATATTGTAATTGGCCAACTCTGCATGAGGCCGTTCACATATTGCGTCTAAAAACGTGTGGAAAGCGCGGCCGCTGTCTCCTACAAGCGCTTGCGCTCCCATGGCGTCTGTCGTTGCTATGCAACCGTGAACTGCGCTCTCCATGATGATGACGACGAAGAAGTATCAGTATAGAAAACTGTTGACTATCAATCAGTTTGGGGTTGCCAGTGGGGGACTAGTTCACCACAGATGTCCGGTTAGAGACATGAAGAAGCAGCAGAAAGTTTTCTTTGCAGCTTTATTTTCTCCACAACAATTCCATTATGCTTCATAAGATGCCTGGGCATTTTTTGCATTTGATACCGGCTCAATTACTCTGGACCTTCGTGGGGCTGGTACTGGTCTAGAGCGGTCTTGGGTCTTTGATGAACCAGATACAGGAAGTGGAGATAATATCGGAGGAAATTGTGACTGCTGATTTCGCCAACTTAGCAATTCTTTCACCTCTTCTTCCAATTGAGGCATCTGTGATGTGAACTTAGTTTTGGCCTGCTTAAGATCATCTCTTTCCTCATTCAGCTGCTGAACCGTGACAATCAGGTCTCGGTGGAGTTTCCTTAAATCAGCATTCTCATCCCGCAGGGCTTCCATTTGCTGGTCCCATTGATCCGTTACATACCACCATTGTGGACTGTGATAATCACTATCATGTGCTGGTGCCTGTGGGGTGTCCATCCTGACATCCTCGTCGACAGATGCAGCACAAGAAGATTTGTGAGAATAGTTGGGTGGTGATAAGGATCTATGTAGGTTATAACCAGTCAAATCATAATCCTGCAAATGTGCTGGAAAAGATGATTGTCTCCTGGGCCGCACAATAGGGACTTCAGCTGATATCTGCTTCTCCATAACTGTGGAAAACTCTTGCTCCGGCTCGAAGGACCATATAGAAAACTGTTGACTATCAATCAGTTTGGGGTTGCGAGTGGGGGACTAGTTCACCACAGATGTCCGGTTAGAGACATGAAGAAGCAGCAGAAAGTTTTCTTTGCAGCTTTATTTTCTCCACAACAATTCCATATGCTTCAATAAAGGTTTAGCACATAAGTGCAGATGAGTACATTCGTGAGGCCATGAGTATGGCTGTGGTCTAAAACAAAGCATACAATATATATATATATATATATATCAATATAACATAACATAACATAACGGGTGGTGGTGGCGCAATGGATAAGACACATGCCTTTGGTGTGAGAGACCCGGGTTCGAATCCACTGTGAGACACCAATGTGTCCCTGAGCAAGACACTTAACCCCTAGTTGCTCCAGAGGCGTGCGACCTCTGACATATATAGCAATTGTAAGTCGCTTTGAATAAAAGCGTCAGCTAAATGAATAAATGTAAATGTAAAAATGTAACAAAACAAAAACAATTCAATAACAAGATAAATACATACAATGAGATGTAGCAGAAATGCTTCCATGAAACATAAGCAACATCATGTGAACACAAATGAATCCCTACTTCTATGTGAAGCATCCCCAAACAAGGAGCAGACAAAACAGCACCAAACAAACAAACACATTTCATCCAACAGTCAACATGAGTTGAAATACATAAACCAACTTACTTGTATTATATACGCACACGCACACGCACACGCACACATCAATGGCAAGAAAGCATAGAGTCTGTTTGCTACACTCATCCCATGCAGAGCTATTTACTACAAATGCTAATCAATGCCACCTGCTGGAGATGGGCGGAGCCTAGTGTCTTCACGTTGCTGCTTTGACAGCGTGCTCTGAGATTGGCTGATTGCCAGAGCAAGTCTCACACTCAATACAAAATTTACAATGGGCCTTTTTAACAATCAGCAAAGGATTAATTGATTTCTAGCCCTTGCATTAGCTTTTATTTCTGGAGATGAGAAGGAAAAACCCGCCTGGAAAAACTAGCACACCACGTTGCTTCCATTATGAGCGCGCTCGCCACGCGCCTACATTTGAAATAACGACCTTGAGCGCGAAAAAGACGCGATATGTGAACGGCCCCTAGAAGCAGACGTCTGAAATGAAAGGCAAGAACGGTTTTCATTTACAGTAGCATGAACCACGAGTAGTCGAGTAACTCGAGTATTGTTTTGATAAGAAATCGACTAGCAGAAATCAGTAGTCGTGCAACCCCTAATATACACTCACCTAAAGGATTATTAGGAACACCATACTAATACTGTGTTTGACCCCCTTTCGCCTTCAGAACTGCCTTAATTCTACGTTGCATTGATTCAACAAGGTGCTGAAAGCATTCTTTAGAAATGTTGGCCCATATTGATAGGATAGCATCTTGCAGTTGATGGAGATTTGTGGGATGCACATCCAGGGCACGAAGCTCCCGTTCCACCACATCCCAAAGATGCTCTATTGGGTTGAGATCTGGTGACTGTGGGGGCCATTTTAGTACAGTGAACTCATTGTCATGTTCAAGAAACCAATTTGAAATGATTCGAGCTTTGTGACATGGTGCATTATCCCGCTGGAAGTAGCCATCAGAGGATGGGTACATGGTGGTCATAAAGGGATGGACATGGTCAGAAACAATGCTCAGGTAGGCCGTGGCATTTAAACGATGCCCAATTGGCACTAAGGGGCCTAAAGTGTGCCAAGAAAACATCCCCCACACCATTACACCACCACCACTAGCCTGCACAGTGGTAACAAGGCATGATGGATCCATGTTCTCATTCTGTTTACGCCAAATTCTGACTCTACCATCTGAATGTCTCAACAGAAATCGAGACTCATCAGACCAGGCAACATTTTTCCAGTCTTCAACTGTCCAATTTTGGTGAGCTCGTGCAAATTGTAGCCTCTTTTTCCTATTTGTAGTGGAGATGAGTGGTACCCGGTGGGGTCTTCTGCTGTTGTAGCCCATCCACCTCAAGGTTGTGCGTGTTGTGGCTTCACAAATGCTTTGCTGCATACCTCGGTTGTAACGAGTAGTTATTTCAGTCAAAGTTGCTCTTCTATCAGCTTGAATCAGTCGGCCCATTCTCCTCTGACCTCTAGCATCAACAAGGCATTTTCGCCCACAGGACTGCCGCATACTGGATGTTTTTCCCTTTTCACACCATTCTTTGTAAACCCTAGAAATGGTTGTGCGTGAAAATCCCAGTAACTGAGCAGATTGTGAAATACTCAGACCGGCCCGTCTGGCACCAACAACCATGCCACGCTCAAAATTGCTTAAATCACCTTTCTTTCCCATTCTGACATTCAGTTTGGAGTTCAGGAGATTGTCTTGACCAGGACCACACCCCTAAATGCATTGAAGCAACTGCCATGTGTTTGGTTGATTAGATAATTGCATTAATGAGAAATTGAACAAAACTTGACTCTTCTGTAGTTACATCGTGTACTTAGACCGACGGAAAATGAAAAGTTGTGATTTTCTAGGCTGATATGGCTAGGAACTATATTCTCATTCCTGCGTAATAATCAAGAAACTTTGCTGCAGTACCATGGGTGAAGCAGGCGTAATGATATGACGCAGCGCATGCTGCCTGATAATAGGCTACTGAGCTGGGGACTATTTTCAGGTGCTGCGTCATATCATTACGCCTGCTTCACCCATGGTACTGCAGCAAAGTTTCTTGATTATTACGCAGGAATGAGAGTATAGTTCCTAGCCATATCAGCCTAGAAAATCACAACTTTTCATTTTCTGTCGGTCTTAGTACACGATGTAACTACAGAAGAGTCAAGTTTTAAATAGGAAAAATATCGAAACTCTTTGTTCATTTTTTTAAGAGAGATGCTAACGGTCTTGTCCGGTTCAATTCATTATGCTAAGCTATGTTAAAAGTGGGACCCCCAGACCCGGAGATCGGCTGAATGGATTTGAAAACGGTAAAACTCAACTGTTTAACTCTGGGGGAGTTGTAAAATGAGCCTATTTCCAAAAAAAGTGGAGTATCCCTTTAAGAAGTAGCCTACACTCGATAATTTGATTCTGGAAACGGGTCTGTTGGCTCGGTAAGTTTCGTTTGTATCCCCAGCCAACATTTTTTGTTTTCCAAACGTTCACTTTTGGTTATGGAAACATTAAAAAGTAAAACTTCATTTTTACTTGGAACGTTGATTTGTAACTAGTGATGTGACATTTGAACCGAGGCGTCTGAGCTTGTGTCGAGAAAAAATGGGCGTGCCAGATGAAGCCGCGATTCGAGGCTTTGTTGTTAACGTGAAAATCACGTGACTAATGACAAACGAGGCCTTGGTTTGTGTGGATACGTCATCGGTTCGGTCTGAGTGTCGCTTCCGGAAAAAGCGGGTTCGAAACTCGCGCCACCTTGAGGGTGTTGTCAGCAGTAGTAGAAGCAGTTGTAGTAGTGTCAGAGAGTCAGATAACTATCATTGTCATTGTCGTTATTGTGTCATATATGTATTAGGGATGTATATTATTGCATTATCAGGTTAGAATAGTTATAGTATATTGTTATTATTAATTATAGTAGCTACATTAGGCTATAGTCTTGTTATATGAATTAGATAATATTATTTGGATTGATTTGGATTTTTGGATCTGGACTGGATTGCTTTTTGATTTGGATTGCCCTTTTGGATTTGTTTACTTTTGTGACCTCTTCCTTTTTCCTGGAAATGGAGCCAGCAAGAAAGAGGAAATCCTCCCCTGTCTGGGCTCAGCAGAAGCATCAGTATCCTCATTTATACCAGCTGGCACTGGCATGTTCCCCTGCATCCTCTGTTCCTTGTGAAAGGATCTTTTCCAAGGCTGGAGAGATTTTGTCAGAGAAGTGGAATCGTCTAAACCACAACACACTTGAAATAATTCTGTTTCTCAAGAAAAATCTATTGTAATCCTTTCTTCACCCACCCCAAACTGCAGTGTTGCAGTCTATATCCCCAGTCCCGTAAGCACAACACTGCACTAAAACTAGTAACAGTTCACTGCACAAACCCCCCCAGAAACAAATTTTCCCACCCCAGACTATGCTGTTGCAGTTTACTTTACTACACTCCCTACACCATAATCACTGCACTCAACACAGTGTCACTTTTGTTGTTCATACTGTCACTATCCAAACAATTTATGAATAATTAATTAACTGTGTGTGTGTGTGTGTGACAGTTGTCTCTGCACAAGTAAATTCAGACAGAGAAAGATACATATTTTATATTATACCCAGGCAATGGACAAATGTCTGCTCAGGTCTTTTTTTAAAGGTTACAGACATTAACAGTGAGAAGAAAATAAATAAAGTTTATTTATCGGGGACGACACTGGTTCAGAATTAATTCATTTTACTGCTATTTCTTTTCACAGTAGCTAGGTGTCACTAGTGAGCAATGCTGAATGAAGCTTCGAGTAATGAACCTTTGGCTGAAGCAATGGGCTGCGAGGTCTCCGGGGTTCAGTAAGCCAAATTTTTCCATCACTATTTGTAACATTCCAACAACATTCCAATGAACATCATTTGAAGGCTAGTGTCACAAATTGCTCTAGACACGAAGGTTGAAAAGGGAAAATCCAAGGACAGGCAGAGATCAAAACCAAGAAACGGGAATAACAGACAGAACGCTCAGAATTGCAGTACAAACACTAAACAAGACTTCACAGTGAATGAATGAGAAAACCAGGCTTATTTGAGGTGAGCTAAACAAGGTAATGACAGGTGGATGTGATCATGGCTGATTAGTCTGGGCAAAGGATTATGGGGAATGGAGTCAGTGAGGGAATGATAATAGTCTGATGTGGAGTGCCTTCTGCTGGCTCTCACGGGCACTCCAGCTGGTGACTGTAACAGTTAGTATGATTTGCCTGAAACATTTGAACACCAGCTGTTAACAAGCAGAATCACTGAAGGAAAGAGAAACAGCAAGACCGGGAATAACTGACTTCCAGCCACAGCCTTGATGATGAAATCAACTGAAGATAAAAGAAAACATTAAATCTCTCAAGGTCTCAACAGAGGATGATTAAACATCTCCACAAATAGTTTTACCAGTTTCACTTATTGCTAACCAGTTGACTTTATTTCTTTCAAACTTACAAATATTCTTACTGAGATAAAGGTTTTCGTTAGAAGTCACCATGATGGTAATCAGTGTGTGCTTTAGTTGGTCCTCTTGATCCTTGATTTGAGTGTTTTATGCAAACATTTATGTATTGCTTGAGAAAGTTCAAAAAGCAGACTGATATGTTTTTTATTGAATATCAAATTAGTGCTTTAGTTTTATGACTGGTTTAAATCAAGGGCGTAGGTTTGGCCTCAGCTTTGGTGGGGACATCCCCCTCCCCCTCCCCCTGGAATGAGTTTTCTATATGTAATTAAATAATGAACATGAACAAATGAATAAAATACACACGTATCATAGTATGCATTCAACACAACAAATCCATTATTATTATCTATTATTATTATTATTATCCATGATTACAGTATTCCATTAATACTAAAATTGTATCTACTATTATATATCAAATTCTATTGATATATTCTATTCTTAAATATTAAATTCTTAGGCTACACTCACTCACAAATGCATGACATAAATAGAATGTAGAAACGAAAAATGTCTCAGATCCACTGTTTATGTTGACTGCAAGATTCTAAGTTAAGGTCAGCTAATTAACATTCAGTGACTTGCTAACGTAGCATTCTATCATGATAGCGCGACTTCTATGAGTCTATCAGTGCTGCACAGCCTAATCAATAGCCTACTCTTAACCTTAGTTGAAAGATTGCTGCTGCTAGGTTTAACTGTAACAACATGGTAACACATACTATCACCAATCAATACTATTTTCCACAGTAGAATCTGCATTTGAAAGCCTGGTCAGTCACTACTACTGCTAGTTTATTTGTGTGGCTAGTTATTTTGCCTACTTACACTCTGCTTAATAAAAAACTTCGTATGTCCCCTTTCTTCTTCTTGGGTGGCATAGCTGATCTATCTACAAAGTACAAAAAGTGGCAAAAAACGGAATATTACTCTGGCCTTTGTATGTGGCAGAGAGACAGCCCTGCTAACTTACCGTCGTCGACGCGCGCGCGCACACACACACACACACACACACACACACACACACACACACACCCACCCGCTCGCTGCCAGTGCAAGCACAAAAGTAGTCCCGGCCCGCGCGTGTAGCCTGTCAGATACACCGCCGCCAATCAAATTACGGCGTTTCTTGTACTGTCGTTGTTTTGGCCGTTGGAATCGATCCAAATAGCAGCGCAAAGATCCAAATAGCAGTTCAAAGGAGCTTGCTAAATATTGGTGGGGACAAATTTGTCATCTCAAAATATTGATTGGGACTAGTACCTAGCGTCCCCCCCTAAACCTACGCCCATGGTTTAAATAATTGAAGTTGAAGCATTAATGTATAAAAAAGGTGTTGTGATAGAAAGAGCACTTGTAGCACTGAAGAGATCTGTGTGAAATCTTCCAAAAACACTACAACCTTCTTGTGTAAATGTTGAGACACACTTAGACAATCACTCATCATGCAAACCTCAACAATGGTGACCCAGCAAAAATGATTTATGTCTAAAGAGTAAAATAATTCAGCTACATAATGTATTCATGCTGCAATGCATGCTGGGAGCCATGAATGAGTTTGGTGTGCTGGCATTGTTGTCTTTCATATGCTGATTGTTGATGTCTGTGAGTGTCTAAATAACACACCAATTTATGACTTCATGCTCACAATATAGTTTAATAATTTTTCAGAATGTCTGATTATCATAGTAGTATCACAGCAGCACAATATTTAAACAAATGAATAACATAACTCACTTATCAGTGAGAACTGATATAAACAATGAATCAGACCACTTCACAATGACATTAATTAACAGACAACATCACCTGATGTTATTCTGTCTCAGATTCCTCTGACACAGTAAATGTGTTTTCTGAACACATTAAAGCAGCCAGAGAAAAACTAACAAAACAATCAAGATGCAAGAGCCCAACTAGGAAACACTGATCATGGTGAATGAGCATGAAATGGGCGTTTGGAATTTGCCCTTTGCCCACATCTCAATAATTTCAACTTCTCAGTAGATAGAGAAACTAGAGAAACAGTGTCATTGAGCTGTTGTGTCTCTCTCTGGAATGTTTGACTGTTTCGCTGTTTAGGCTGTTGTGTGCATTTGTGTTTGCAGAAAAATGGCAGAGGCCAGTATTTCTGTGGCTGAGGATCAGGTCATCTGTCCAATCTGTCTGGATCTACTGAAGGAACCAGTGACCATTCCCTGTGGACACAGTTACTGTATGCGCTGTATTACAGACTACTGGAATAAAGAAGATCAGACGGGAGACTACAGCTGCCCTCAGTGCAGACAGACCTTCACTCCAAGACCTGTTTTAGGGGAAAACACCATGCAAGTGCTGGAGAAACTCAAGACGACAAAACTACAAGCTACTCGTACTGTTTGGTGTGAGTGTGACGTCTGTACTGGGGACAAAAACAAAGCCATCAAGTCTTGTCTGGAGTGTCTGAAATCTTACTGTCAAATTCACCTCAAAGAACATGACTGTTTCTTTCAAGATGAGACACGAAATAACAGATGCCAATGAACGACTGCAGGAGATGATCTGCCCTCAACATAATAAACCGCTGGAATATTTCTGTCTGACTGACCTGCAGTATATCTGTTACCTGTGTATAATGGGCAAGCACAAAATCCACAAGACTGTATCAGCTGAAGCAGAGAGGGGTGAGAACCAGGTAAGTTGGGGTTATGCTAATGCTAACAGTAACGCCTAAACACGTCAAAACAACAAGAAACATGTTTTGTATGCGTACATTATAAACATCAAACACTGAACAAAAACTGATACTTTAATTTTATTGACAAAGTAAAAAGCATATTTCAGACCAGAAGCATATTATGTGAATCTTAATATTAGCCTAAATAATATTAGCATTGCTTCCTCCTTTTTGAATCAAAATTCCAATTATTATTTTTTACTTTTTATGTTTTATCATGTGATTAACAATTATTTGTTCATTTCAGTCGGCACTGAATATTTTAAACGGATTCAATGTTGCTGAGGTTTGTGTACAGAATTGAAGTAATTTCAAAATTGCAGTGTGAATGTGGACTATTTGAATTCTATTGTATGAAAATAACTTTTAATATTTTTTAACAAACTCGTGCACCACTTAAAATATATTGGTATTGGGTATTAGGTTGGAGTGACAATCTTGAAAAACTATGTTGAGCGCAAGTGTGGTGTTTCTGGCAAGGTGAGTTTTAAAACCTTCTAATGAAAGAGTTGCTGCAGACTAAAATCCAGTCAGTCAGTGAAAAAACGTATTCTTATGGTTAATTGATTATTAATTTGAGCCACTAGACTCGAGGAATATGTCCCCTAAGACTCCAAATGAGAGCTTTTCAGTGTTGTTAGGAATGTTGTAAGACGATGCTGAGTATTGTGCTGCTCTTATTAGATAATGGTGAATCTCACTGCATGCAAACAGACACAGTAAATGTGCTCTTTATGAACCATCCCAAGCTCTGTTTTTAATCTCTGGAAAACCTTTATTTAAAAAAGAAAGAAAATTGTGCTGAAGTATTTTTCTTCATGTTTCCAGTCTCTCTCTGCAGACTTGGTACCTGCAGACCAGAGCAGAATTGATGAATTAGTAATTGAATTGGAAAAAATCGGTGATAACTTAACAGGTAATAAACAGAATAGATCATTTTACTTACTGTTACGTTGTGGTAGGCCCTACATAATGTTCACTGTTACAAAATGAGTCTTGCATTATGTTATACTGTATAAAAACAGAAATGACATTAGGGATGCACAGTTCATCATACACACACACACACACACACACACACACACACACACACACACACACACACACACACACACACACACACACAAAGAATTCTGTAAAAAAAAACAGATAACTGGCAGAAAATTACCAGGACATTATGCAGTAATTTTACGGACATTTCCGTTAACCCTAAAACACAATACAATGAAGTTCAAAATTCAAAATGCAGGTAAAACACCTCTAAAAAATAAACAGGGAAAATTCTGTCAAATTAATACGGTACATTCTGCCCTATGTTTACAGATTATTTTTAGAGTGTAGCCTTTATTAATGATTACAGCTATACCACGATTAACCAATGATGAAAGTGTTATTTACAACATGTCATTTAGTTGTGCCACTGTTGTGTCAAAAGTTCCTGTTAACAAAGTGTTTTTGTATTAATTGAGAATTGTGCTTATTAACGGGTGTAAAAAGGGATATGCAACAAATCATACAACAGATGCACAACAAAGTCATGGATTTTATATGCATGTCCTCTATGACCTGTAAATAACCAAAACTACAATTTTAAACAGGTTCATATGCATATATTTTACCTTGACTAGATGCCTATAGCATTCTTAGGTTTTAATATTTTTATTAAAGGGATAGCCTAAAGGTATTTTTCAGCACGTTATTTTAACTTCTAATGCATTTCATGATTACAGCTCCTTGTTTGTAATTTTTGTTTTTATTATTTTAAACTTGTTTTTGTTTCACGTTTTCTGTAGCTTATAGAATCATGGGTCCAAAAGACAAGCCTTCATTCATTAAGGCAAGTTTATTTATATAGCACATTTCATACACTATGGTCATTCAAAGTACTTTACACAGAAAGGAATCAAAATAATCACAAAATAAAGCAAGGAAAATTAAAACAGTTATACAGGGAATTAAAAGAGTAAAAAGATGATGCATAGATAAACTTCTCAAGTGGACAAAAAGCGGACTTTGAGTGAACCCTTAGTATTTCTAGCTGATGTGATCCTAATGATCTAAGTGGTCTGTTAGGTTTATATTCAGTGAGCATATCTACAATAGGCCATTGAGTGATTTAAATACCAGTAATAATACTTTAAAATCAATCCTAAATGTGAATGGGTTACCATACTTGGCCATCACGTGTCACTTTCACTTTTCACTTTCAATGTAAAGACTGGAGGATTGATGTGATATGTTCCTATCTTCTGGTTCTGTTCAGAATCTTGGCAGCCGCATTCTGCATAAACTGTCTTATGGTCTTTTTGGGAAGGCCAGTGAGGAGTCCATGACAACAATCCACCCGGCTGTTGATGAAAGCATGAACAGATTTAACATATTAAAGTTTGTGACAATATATAACTTTGAACGTGGAACTGGCCGTCCGTTACACTGAACCAGTGATCATTCAGAGGAGCAAAGAGCAGACTGAGAAATACTGTCAAGATTATGTGAGGTCTGCTCACGCTTCTGGAACAAAAACATCAACTCAACTGTTATCAAATGACAAGAATCACAGCATCAGAATAGACCAGCTGTTCAGTCCCGACAGTGACGGAAACACACCGAAAACTGTGATTCTCTGTGGTGATTCTGGAAGAGGTAAATCCTTCACGTTACAGAAGATCATGTTGGACTGGGCATCTGGAAAACTTTACTCTGAAAACTTTGATGTGGTTTTTCGGTTGAAGAGTGACGAGCTGAAGTGTATTTCTGAGGAGATGAGCTTGATTGAGCTCTTGAGCTGGAGTTGCAGTTTAACATCAGATCAGATCTCACAGATATTTTGGGGATATTTAATTTAATTTTATCAATCAATAAATTCCTCTTGAAACAAACTTTGTTGTATTATTTTAATTTAATACTGTGAAGCTGCTTTGATACAATCTGTATTGTGAAAAGCGCTATACAAATAAACTTGACTTGACTTGACTTGACAGATACTAGAGTTAACACCAGAGAAAGTTCTCTTCCTCATTGATGGAATGGATGAGTTCTCATTTAATCCACACATTCAAATATTATCGCCTACTGATCCATACCAGAAAGCCCCAACTATGGACATCCTTAATTGCTTACTGAGGGATCTCTTACTGTTGGGGTCATCTGTGATTGTCACCACTAGATATACAGCTGCCGCAGAATTAAGCAATCTCCTCAAAGGACCTCAGCGTATCATTGAGATTGTGGGCTTCTCTGAGAAAGGGGTGCAGGAGTACTTCCACAAATTCTTTCAGGATGAGCAACTCTTCAAGAAAACATATGAGAGTGTGAAAGCAAATGAAGGCCTCCTGACGACTTGCTCTGTGCCTTTGCTGTGTTGGATGGTCTGTTTTTGTCTGGAGAAGCACAATACAGATGGTGATCATGTGATGGCAGAACTAAAGAAAACCACGGCACTTCCATATATGTTCACTTTGTGTCCACTCTACTGAAGCATCATGGCCAGAGTCAGTCTGTCCTCACCATGCTTAGGAGTCTGGGTCAGCTGGCAGAGAGAGGAATACAAAATCAGCAAGTCTTTTTTTGATCTTAAAGGAAAAGAAAAACATGAACCATTTTTCAAGTTTATCCATTTCAGCTTTCAGGAGTTCTTCACTGCTCTTTATTATGTCTTGCTGGATGAAGAAGAGTCTTGTTGGAAAGTCAGTGAGCTGTTTTACTTGATGGAATCAGAAGCTATAATTTACAGATCATCTCCAATATTCCGAGGTAGACTATCAAATCCCATCCCTTCAGTCATGATGTTTCTCTGTGGTCTCTACAACGAGAAGGTGAGCAGCCAACTCTTTGAAAATATAAATTGGACTGTTCCTCACAACATAAAACTAAAGAAAAGAGAACTGAAAAAAAAGCTGATAAAAAGGATTCATGCAATGACACGCCAGTATGGATTTGAGTTATTTGGTCTCCACTGTCTGTATGAGCTCCAGGATGAGGAGTGTGTCAGGAAAGCTCTGGAAACTCACAGCTTCATGGATCTGTCTTGTATTTCTCTGAGGAGCACAGACTGTTGGGCGCTGCTGTACTGTCTTCAGTTCTGTCCACACATCAGAGAACTGAACCTCATGTATTGTGATTTAACAGCTGATAAACTCAAGATTCTTCAGCCAGCACTCTGTATGTGTGAGACTCTGAGGTCAGTGTCATGCATGATTGTTGTTGTTAATTTAGATAAATTGTTTAATTTTATATATTTTTCAAGTAATTATTAGGATTCAAGTGCACACACACTTGTATTCAAGAAAATGTTATTTTTTACTTTACATTTTTATGGATAATTAATTAATTCAGACAAATTAATGAAAAAAACAAATGAAATAAACATGAATAGAGTGATGACATTTTCTATCCACATGCATTTTTAACTAGATTTTATAAAACATTTTTATGAAGCCCTGCACATGACATGCAAGAATAAATAGTAAATCGCACGATTTAGCCTACTATTTTTTTTTTTTCTTCTGCATGTCATGTGCGGGGCTCCGTAATTTTACTTTTCTTCATGGACACTTTTATTTGTCATATATTCGCCATACTTTTATGTGGCCCATATATCACGAATATGTCATGGCTTACTTTTAATAAAACATTCAGTAACACATTTAACATTATAGATGATTTTTGTTTTTGACTTAAGGTTTTCAGTGGAGCATTTGTCAGAAGTTGGAGATTTGATCCAGATTCTCGGGGAATCAAAAATCTTGAGAGAACTGAAGTAAATTACTTTCATAATCATTGCCATTTTAAATGACTAGTTGTTTAAACAAGTTATCTGTTCTTCTGACTTGGTAGAGTTCAAGAGGATGAATACAGTGCTGAGAGTCTCAGATGGACGCTTGATCGGTCAGTCACTTGTGGAGATGTCTTGTAAGAATCTATTGCACATACTGTAATCTTTCTTATCAAGATGGTATAATTTATATTTCAGAGTATATTCATGGTGAGTGTATGATGCTGTTATCAAATGTTCCTGCTTCTCCCTGTGTGATTTAGATTTACAAAGCTCATTATGCAAGGTCATATTGTCTGTTTCTATGATGTATATAATTAGAAAATATTATGATTGATAATAGTAGACTAGCCTACTAAAAACTGCTTTCGTTTTCGAGGGCGGAAATGCAAGGGGGAACTAACTTGGAGAACTGCTTAATAGTAGAATATGGCGTAGCCTAGCCTACTTCTGATGAAACGAGACACTGACACTGTTTTTCATGTTTAATAAGGTAAAGCTGCTTAATTTAAAGCGTCCTGTTGTATAAAGTGATATATAGCCTAAACGTGACACAACTTTACTAGAGTATCCACTTTACAAACATATCCACTATGATCAATTTTGTTGTGTATTCATTTTATTATTGAGAGGAAAGCGCACAGCACATTTACATATTGATCTAATCGTCTCTCCGTCGCTCTCAGCAGTGTGTGCGGTGTCGGGATATTTGCTAACGCTGTCTGCCAGGGGCGATTCTAGGATTTTCATTTTAGGGGGGCTCAGCCCCCAATGAGGGTATGATTAAAAAAAAAAAAAAAAAGTTAGTTTATGGTCTAATGCTCATTATTAACTAGTTTCATTCATTCATCCAGTAACATGCATATGGCACGGTTTTATAATCACTGAGGTACCGAATGTGAGGTATTTAGGGGGGTTCGGGGGCATGCTTCCCCGAGAACATTTTAATTTCTCTGATCTACATAAAATTATGTGCATTTTAAGATGTTTTGAAGGCCAAAAAAATTGGATAATAGCTTAAAAACCATGTGCGGGCAGCTGTTTTTTTCTCACCTCATCAGCATCACACTCTTTTTCTCTTTGTTTTTATCTTGCTCTGTCTTTTCCCCTCCTAAAGCTGAGCTTTGACTGATATAGGCTTTTCATTTTTGTCTGTCAGTGAAGAAAGTAAACATAGGGTCAACTGATTTTTCAGACAAAGCTACCAGGAAAGCTAGGTAACTAAGTCCATCTACAATGAAATATAAATTATTTTATTTTTTAAGCTTTTTAGCCTTCATAATCAACAATACGGTTGGTTATTCATCAAGTCACCCCGTGAAAATTTATTTAATTTCAAATAATTTAACTAACCAGCTAATATTCATTAAGAATATAGACAAAACATGTATTAATGTAATTGTCTATTGGCAATATGATTAATCTGTTCTATATTTATTTATATTTATTAAAAATAACATGAATTATCAATTTGCCACTTCTATAAATCAAGTACTTAAAAGAAAATCACAAATCCCTTTACTCTACTCTTACTCTATGTATCATGATACACTCCTCCTGATTCATTATTACTTAACTATATTTATTAATACAAAACAAAATAACTCCACATGATGTTTCGCTCTCTGGGCCATCTAGTGCTTTCAGACAATGATGTGTCTTTAATCATTTCTGTGCATGGCTGCATAATGTAATGCCGAAATACATAATAATATGTTTTAAATTTTAAAAAGTAAATTAAAATAAATCATGATCGTTTTCTAAAGTATGTTTTCATGGGTGTTAATCGCTTCATTTTTGTTGGAAGAAAAAACAACTATCACACTGTGATAAGGGCTGAAGGTGAACGCAGCGAAACGTATTGGTATTGGATGAGAAACCGAACCGTCCTGTGTTGCTCCCAATGCTCCAGTAACATTACATTATGTAAACTGCAATGCATTTATGACAAAGAACTGCACCGATGCAGATGTAATATCATAGCAATCTATCAATAAATGCACTCACGACACACCTTGTACTCTCTGATGTTCGCTCTGCTCGGCGCCACTGCAGATTGAAAAATGCGCTGAAAATCCAAGCAGACTCAGATAAGGGGAGGAGCCGAAACTTGACGCAGCTTGCCGCAAGTTTTTTTAAAGGGGACTGAAGCGATCAAAAATGTATTAATCAAATATTTTTTAGGGGGGCTGGGCAGAAGTTTAGGGGGGCTGAAGCCCCCCTAAAAAGGGCCTAGTGACGCCCCTGCTGTCTGCTCTGGTATTTCGAACTTCGTTTCACCCCCAAGCGAAGAAAGAGAAAGAACTTCGCCGTGAGTAGGCTATATTGGGGCATTCATTCCCGGATCAAGGTCGGCTGTCGGACACGATGAATAGATTTTGTAAGTGAGTTGTGCGATCTGATTAACCTACTTGACAAACTCAAATAGGTTGAAACAAATCCAAATATCTATTTTGGATAGAAACAAACAAACAATGAGTATGTAAGACGTGTAAGATCAGTAGTACATGTGTGGGTATAATTTATAATCGGTCAACATGTGGTTGATTTTAACAGATCATTACTTCTGGAACCAGAATCTTGAGCCTGATACCAAAGCAGCCAGACATAAACGTGAGTTTACCCTGATGTCATCATTATCAATGTTCACTTCGTAGACTTGAGCAAGCTTAAAGTAGCAACCAAGCAGCCAGTAATAGGAGTAACGGAATAGGCAAAAAATAGCAAAAGTATCAGGGGTTATTCTTGGATTTTTTTTTTCAACTGGGGGGCACAAAAGGGCATGTAGCGAAAAGGTGACATGACGTCTGACAGGGGCCAATCTTATGTTGTGTATTTATATGTAGGCTACGCTGTAAAATCTTACAAAAGCGTTCAAACCAATTGCCTTAAAAAAAAAAGATAAGTGAAATAGTAATAGTATGTTGTAGTCTACTGACAAATCGTACAAGAGGTCTAGTAACTAAAAAATAACTGTAGAGAGTACTTGATAATTTACTTTAGATTTACTCTAGATTTAGTAATAGCTACCATTGTTGTGTTTTTTTTTTTTTTTTTTTTTTTTTTTGCATACTGAATGTTGAAGTCTGTGTGTGACTCAAGCACTGTCAATTGCAAGATATCTCTTCACACATATACTGTTATAACAACACAATTAAAAATTAAACCCAATTAAAATGTTTGCAATAAATTGTAAAAGATCATTATATGACATGAAGATGACATGAAGTGTAGTTAAAGATTTAGTCAGAAGCTAGATCACTTTTTAAAAGCAACAATATTTATTACTTCTCTTCATTTGAAACCAAATAACTGATTTCTTGTTGCATTGCTGCATCAATAGGAAGAGAATTACAATAATATAAATGAAGTTCCAAGTGCCCAACCAAATAGAACATTAATCACCATAATGGTGAGTTCAAACAAAAACATTTGAGAAAATTCTATATAAATTTATGAAGTCAGCTTATGTGATGTTCTCTCAAATTTTTCAGTTGTATTGAATGCAACAAGAGAAAGATTGTGCAGAAGTGAAGGAAATGAGTGAAAAGTCTATTAAGAATTGGCCACCTTAATTATTTAAAAATGTTTTGCTTGACAAAACGGCACTCAAACCACTCAATTAATCTTAACTTGGTGTGATGAGGTTCAGTTCAGTAATAACGAGGAAGGAAGAAGACATGGGGTCGGCTTGAGCTGGGACACTCGATTTATTCACGTTTCTCACAAATAAAACAAAAGGTGCACACAAAGTGTTTTCACCGTGCACAAGCACAGCCACAAAACACAATAACTCAGAATATTCTTTCGATGACTCTTGGTCGGTTTCTCAGCAGCACACGAGGTCCCAGCTCGTCTCTCTCTCTCACTCTCTCTCCCACTCCGGCTTATATCCGGTCTCTCCACGCCAATTACTGAAATCAGACACAGGTGTTCATCGTCTGCACTTGACCTACTTACGCTCCGCTCTGTTCCGTCCTCTCTCTCCCGCTACAGACTCCGCAAAACCACGCCCCCCTCGCCACACTTGGGTTTTCTGAGTAAACAAGGCATAGTATGTGAATAGTACATATTACTAGATTTTTTGTAATCAGTAATAGTCAAGTTAACTAAAAAGTGTCAGTTAGAACAACTGCATTTTACAGTGTAGAACGTCTCCGGTTACTTTCGTAACCTCGGTTCCCTGAAAGGCAGGGAACGAGACATTACGGATGTCGTATATGGGAACTTCCTCCCCTCCTTCACTTCTGCTGAAATCTTATGGGCTAACGCCAGCTGAAACAGCTGGCCAATTGACGCAAAATATGCAAATACTGACAAGCCCGTCTGGCAGTATAAATTGCATGAACGCGCCAATTGCGTCAGAATCACAACAAAAACACTTGAATCTGAGCCAGCGAACATGGCGGCGAGCGTAATGTCTCGTTCCCTGCCGGCGGAACTTCGACATTACGGATGTCGTATATGGGAACTGTATAGAATCCTGCTGTGGAAGCATTGAACATACCACTTGAGACTGACAGAACTCACAACCAATAGCCGCCCTTCTGGGAATGCGATCATCTGATAGGTCGAAGCTGGCCAATAGCAAGCTCCTAAACCCTGATAGGCTGAAACTGGCCAATAGCAGCGCTCACCTAGACCCTGCTAGAATTTGCATATCCCAAGCAATATAATAGGGAGAAGGTTGCACTGACAGCACATTCAGGGCAACACAACTTGATATAGAGAACAAGTCAACGCATAGCGGTGACAGTGCACTCAATCATAACACAGTTATACACACATGATGACTCGTGAGCAAGAGTAGAACAACTGTTTACTGTGTATAAGGGAGGCTTAACTCACCGAAAGCACTTGAGATGCTACAGAGGGTATATCCAACTTGTAAAATCTGGCGAACGTATTCTGAGAAGACCAGCCAGCCGCGAGACATAAGTCCTGTATAGACATACCCTTGGCCCAGGCCCATGAAGATGCAATCGCTCTCGTCGAATGGGCCTTGATGCTAAGGGGGCATTCCTCCCCCATGCGATCATAAGCCAAAACAATAGCGTCCACAATCCAGTGAGCAAGCCTCTGCTTCGAGACCCCCCCGTCCCTTGTTACACCGCGGCCGAGCGAGTAATGTATGTCCGTAGAGCTCTGACCGGGCAAACAGAACTCTGAGCGTCAGCGTCTCGCGAGGCTGACGGCTCAGCAGATAAGGCAGGCAGGGAACCAATCTGCGCTTCGAACGGAGTATTGAGCGACTTAGGGACATATCCTGGTCTCGGTCTAAGAGTAACATTACAGTCTCCCGGTCCAAAGCGAATGCAGTCATCGTTTATCGAGAATCACCGACCCGCTTCGCCGAAGCGAGAGCGAGAAGTAGAGCCGCTTTCATGGAAAGCTCCTTGACCGCGATCGAGGCTAGGGGCTCGAACGGCGGAAGAGACAAAGCCTTCAAAACCAGAGCCATATCCCACGGCGGCACCGAAGGCGGTCGCGCGGGGAATAATCTCCTAGCTCGCCTGAGGAAACCGATCACCGATGCATGCTTGCTGATCGACTGTCCGTCAACCAGGGAGCGAAACGCGGCAATAGCGGCCACATACACCTTCAGAGTGGACGGCGAACTCCCGTTATCCATCCTGTGCTGAAGGAAGCGCAGGACATCCGAACAGTTCCCCGGGTCGATGTCGACATCCTGGCACCATTTAGAGAAAACACCCCATTTCAGGGCATACAAACGTCTGGTAGACGGGGCTCGCGCCTCGGCAATGGTGTTCAAAACCCGTGAGAGCAGCGCATCCTGCCCGCTCAGTGACCCCGCAGCGGCCACATGTGGAGGTTCCACAGCCCGGGGCTGGGATGCCAGATCGTGCCGCTCGCCTGGGACAGCAGGTCCCTCCTGAGAGGAATTTCCCATGGCGGTCCCACCAGTAATTCCCTCATGTCCGCGAACCACGGCTGGTTGATCACTGATGCTTTTTCCTCCCTGATCTTGCACAACACCGTGGGCAGAATTTTCACCGGAGGAAAGGCATAGAGTCTGGCTTTCGGCCAGCGCGAAGTCAACGCGTTCCCTCCCAGCGGGGAGCGAGTCAGAGAGAAGAACGCCTGACAGTGCGTGTTCTCGTCCGTGGCAAAGAGGTCGATCTCCGCTCTGCCAAAGCGGTTCCAGATCCCCGGGTGAAGCCTCCACTCTCCTTGAGGAATCCCGTTCTTCGACAGCATATCCGCCCCGCGGTTCGAACACCGGGGATGTGCGCTGCTCTCACGGAGAGAAAGTGCCGGTCTGCCCACAGCAGGAGAGCCTCCGCCTGCTTGAAAAGGGCTCTGGAATGTACGCCGCCTTGGCGATTTATATATGAAACTACGGACGTGTTGTCGGTCCGGATCAGCACATGCCCTTGTTCCAACAGAGCCCGGAAGGCTCTGAGGGCTAGGGAGACCGCCATTAGCTCCAGGCGGTTTATGTGCCACTTCTTCTGCAGTTTTGACCACTGACCCGAAGCGGGCTCGCCCAAGCAGACCGCTCCCCAGCCTGAGGTCGACGCGTCCGTCAAAACCTCTATGCGTCGTGTCACGATGCCCAGGGGGACTCCTGAGCTGAATAACTCTGTGTTTTTCCACGGCGCCAGAGCGCGAACGCAGCTGTGGGTAACCGTGATACGCTTGTGGCCAGAGGACCACGCTCTCGGAGGGACACGAGCTTTCAGCCAGAGTTGAAGCGGTCTTATATGCAGCAGACCCACACTGAGGAAGCCGCTGCCATCCGTCCCAACAGTCTCTGAAAATCCTTCTGCGAAACAGACTTGCCCGGTCTGAAGAGACCCAGAGATGATCTTAGAGCCTCTACTCGCCCCGGGGAGAGACGGGCTCGCATCCTCACCGAATCCAAACATACCCCCAAAAATGTTGTGGTTTGACTCGGTGTGAGCACACTTTCTGGACATTTACCCGCATTCCAAGCGTATTCAAGTGGCGAAGCAGAGCTTCCACATGGCCGATTAGCATTTCTTTCGAGTGAGCGAGAATCAGTCATCCAGGTAGTTTAGAATGCGCATTCCGCTCGACCTGAGGGGAGAAAGCGCCGCATCTACACATTTCGAAAATGTGCGGGGGGCTAGGGCCAGCCTCTTTCCCTCTCGTTCGGGGGAACTGGTTCTATTGCTCCTTTCTCGAGCAAGCCGCGAACTTCCTGCCTCAGGACGTGAGCGTTTTGGGGCAAAGTTAAATGACGGGATCACGCCGCGGAAGCGGGGTGGTCTGCGTTTGAACTGAAGTGTATACCCGTGCCGAATTATGTTTATTACCCACGGCGAAATGCCCGGAATAGCCGCCCATGCGGCTTGAAAGTGACTCAACGGACGCATTTCTAAACCTGCGGTCATCGCCGCTGCGGTCATCGCCGCTGCCGGTGGGCTGTGAATGGCTGTGGACACCTCGCACCCGCGAGGTGGCCTTATAGTTATGCACCGTGACCCTGCGCTGCTTGTGGGCAGGGCGGGTAACACAGTGTGAGGTGCAAGAGGGAGAAAGAGCTCTTTTTGTGAAGGGGTAACATGCTTTATTGAACAATCGTTTGAACAGCAAACAACATTCACAACATTCAAACACTCGTTGCTCAGTGTGGAACTCTGAGGGACGTGGTGCATGAGAGCACAGCGCTTGGGGGCGGGCCCTCCCTGGCACTCTCTCTCCCTCTTGCCTGGGCCATCAGGATGACTGCTTGGAAGTAGAGGGGGGCGCGCTGACCTTTCCTCTGCGCGGACTCCTCCGCTGGGTCAGCCTCTTTTTCCCAGGACCCTGCCACTGCCCGCTCCGACCCGCGTGAGCATCCGGTTCAGCGCGGGGTGCCGCTGGCCGACTGGCTGGGGGTTGAGGGCGACGGGAGGCCGACGACGAACGGGAGCGATGCTGAGGTGGTGCTGCCCGGCGCGGGATGACGTGGCTCATAGCCTTTGCGCGCTTTTGGGTCTCTGAATAGCGCTCCGTCACCTTCTCTACGGCATCCCCGAAAAGGCCGGCCGGGGTGATCGGTGCGTTCAGCAGCGTCTTCCGGTCTGCTTCTTTTACATCGGAGAGGGTGAGCCTCAGGTGTCTGTGGAGGACCACGAGGAAGCCCATAGAGCGGCCGACTGCCTGAGCGGAGCGCTTGGTCGCCATCAGGGCGAGGTCTGTCACTGAGCGGAGGTCTCAGATGACGCCAGCGTCGACTGAGGCGGCGCCATCCAGAGACTTCAGCAGTTTAGCCTGCAGGACTTGGAGGATGGCCATTGCGTGGAGGGCGGAAACCACTTCCCCTGCCGCTCCGTAGGCCTTGTCTGCCTGATGGGCCGTGAACCTGCAGGGTTTGGACGGCAGGCTGCGGTCCGAGCCCAGAGCAGGCGTCGACGGGCAGAGATGGGCGGCAACGGTCTCCTCCACGGGGGGCATTTGTAAATATCCATGTGCCTCCGCGTCGTCGACGTGGGCGAACATGGCCTGGGTAGAGGCGAGGGTGCGCGCCGACTGGGGTGCAGCCCACAACTTTACCACATGGTCGTGCACGTCCGGGAAGAAGGGGGTTCCCCTCTTCGATGCGGCCTGGCGGCGGCTCGAGTTGAGGAACCACGTATCGAGCTTGCTTCTAGTAGGCTCATCCTGAGCGCTCCAGGAGAGGTCCAGCTCGGACACGGCCTTACTGAGGATCCTGAAGAGCTCCTCCTGGAGGTCCGCAGGGCTCTCCTCTGGCTGGGCGGATTCGGATCCCCAGTCTTTCTCCGAAGCCGACAGGGACATCGAACCTCGCCTCGTCTACCTCGCCCGCTCCAAAGGAGATGAAATCCGCGACTTCGCGAGGGGGGCGGAAGGTAGCGCCCGGGAAGCTCACAGTGTCCCGTTCTCTGTCCCCAGGGGTGGCGGGACCCACCAGCGGCTCGCTGGCGGCGGTGGGCCCAATCCCCGCTGCTGCATGAGCCACGTCTCGTCTGGCCTTGAGTGCTCGCACGGGCAAATGCGCAGAGTTTGCACGCGAGGTCGTCCGAGAGAGCTGACTCGGCGTGAGCCAGGCCCATGCAGGCGATGCAAAACAGGTGCATGTCGGGCTGCACGATGGGGCCCGAGAACAAATTGCAGATGGTCGCCATCGGATTCTGAAGACAGTAATCGTATCTTCGGTGCACCTTCAACGACAGCAAGGTTGATTTTGTTAGTCGATTTACTCAGTATAGCAACACACTTGATTTGAGCGTGAAGAAAGAGATTCTGATGCAATTGGCGTGTTCATGCAATTTATACTGCCAGACGGGCTTGTCAGTATTTGCATATTTTGCGTCAATAGGTGGGTTTCAGTCATGTGATTATGATGACGCGTGAAGGCAGGGCGATTTCAGATGGAGGGCAGGAAGTAAACACGGAGAATACGTCTATGGAGGAAACCGTTGTGGAGTGTCCGTATTGTACCTTTATCCGATTTTTTTTGACAGTCCATTTACACGTTCTTTCAACTCTGACCCATATCCGATTCATGTGTTTACACTTGCCATACTATCTGAAACATTGCGCATGCTTAAAGGGTTAAATTCTCTTGCACAGATGGACGAACGTGAAATATGCTTGATCCTAGCTCTGCGATGTATGCAAGGTTCGCCAAACATCACCATGATTATGAGGCGAAGGAGGATGAAAAGTGCCATCATTGCACATATGCTTCAGTTATTGTGTGTGAGAGAGATCTCAGGACTGGTGGGAGCATATTGTGTTTAAATATTGCCTTTAACCGCGGAGACGTTGCCTAATGCCTCAGAAAATCCGATCCGCCTGACAGTCGCATTGGCACATATCCGATTTATTTCCACATATGAATGAGGCCTGAAACCGATCTCGAAATATCCGAATGCATGTGTTTTTTGCCTGTTTACACTGTCATAGAACACATCGGATCTGTGTCACATATGAGCAAAAAATCGGAATTGGGTCACATTTCACTGACAGTGTAAACAAGACCTAAGTAAATGAGCATTTAACGACAACATAATGCTATATAAACACAGACACAAAAAACACGTTGGCTAGCTAACATACCTCCGACGAAGTGGTCGCTGCAGACACAGGCATTAACAGACTCTGCTCCTCCCGATCGCAGACGTAACTTACGTTAAAAATCCACTTTTTACGGCGTTGTTCTGAGCTTTTTACATTTCTCACCTTTATGCGTGACAATCTTCGGTACTCTATAAAAACCCTTTCCCTTTTCTCGATTAGAACGATTGGAGCAGCCGTAAACTACACAAAACATTGGCATTTTTTCAGACGGCAGATCCTCAGCTATTTCACTTCCTGCCCTCCATCTGAATTTCGCGCTCTCGCGATGCAGCAGCGTGACGTCACGTAAAACCAACCTATTGGCCAGCTGTTTCAGCTGGCGTTAGCCCATAAGATTTCAGCAGAAGTGAAGGAGGGGAGGAAGTTCCCATATACGACATCAGTAATGTCTCGTTCCGCTTTGAGAGGGAACTGTAGATATATCATTTAAAGTTCAGTAAGCTACAATTGGTATTAGTTTTTAACTTTTTTAGAAGTAAAAAACAGTAATAAATAAATTTATCCAATCTAGAGTACAACTCACAAAAATAATATAACTCAACATTAAGTTTTATAAAATTTACACAAATTTGAGAGAGAGCGCTGTGTGTGTGTGTGTGTGTGTGTGTGTGTGTGTGTGTGGGAGAGCCTGGTGAATCCATGACACATATTTTCCAAACCTGTGTTACACTGGGAATGCGTGCCCTTTCTGTTAGGAAGGAGAACGCTGCTGAACCCACATTCTTCCCCGAAGGAGTTATGTAGAGATACATATGGACTAACCAGAAGGTTGTACTGCATATGAAATACTGGGTGACTTAGCCCAAGGGAAAGACAAGGGCTTCTGTTTAGGAGCAGCCGTGGAAGAATTCACATATGGGATCCCTGCAGGGTCACACATATGGGTCCCAGCCTAGACCCGGTTCTCAAGGATTCAACGGATAAAGGCCTGGCGCCGGACGCTCCGCCACTTCCAGGCCGAGGGTGTTGGAGGACTCAACAGGTTTTTCACTCTGGAGCAATAAGGGTCACACAGTAGGGCACAGTAAGCCGACAGAGCCGGGCCTCTCAGTGCTTCTACCCGTTTAGGCTGAGAACAAGGGAGGAGACCGGCTCTACACGTAGGCTGTAATATCTACCGAACCTGATGGGTGTCGCCCAGCCGTAGCTCTACAGATATCATTCTGTTAGCGAGGAGCCACGTGCCAGTGCCCAGGAGGATGCAACGCCTCTCGTGGAGTGAGCATGCAACCTGAGCGGGCAGAGCACACCTTGTGTTTGGTAAGCCAAGGCTATGGCATCCACTATCCAGTGGGCCATCCTCTGCTTGGAGACAGCCTTTCCCCTCTGCTGGCCTCTGTAACAGACAAAGAGCTGGTCTGAGGTCCTGAGACTCTTGAGTTATGTCCACATACAGACGCAGAGCGCGGACGGGACAGAGCAAAGCCAGGGCTGGGTCTGCCTCCTCCAGGGGCAGCGCTTGCAGGTTCACTACCCAGTCCCTGAAGGGAGTGGTAGGAACCTTGGGCACATAACTCGAACTCGGCCTCGATTTGTCGACCGAAAATGCCTGCAGGTCCCCTACCCTCTTGATAGAAGCCAGTGCAACCAGCAGCAAAGTCTTCATGGAGAGAAGCTTTAAGTCTGCTGATTACAAAGGCTCAAAGGGAGCATCCTGGAGTGCTCGAAGCACCAGGGAAAGGTCCCAAGAGGGTATGGAGGTGGGTCGAGGAGGATTTAACTGTCTCGCCCCCCTAAGGAACCTGACAACCAGGTTGTGCTTTCCAACTGTTTTGCCATCTATGTGGTTGTGATATGCTGACAACCTTCGACCCTCAAACGCAAAGTGCAGAAATGGCCTGTGTCGAGGAAGAGTCGAGACATCGAGACAATCGAGACAAAGTACGTGTCCTTCAGGTCGATCGCTGCAAACGGATGCATTCGAAAATGCGTTTCTGTGTGAGCATTTTGAACAGTAGCTTGTGGAGACTCTGATTCAAAACTCGCAGGTCCAAGATCAGTCATAACCCACCGCCTTTCTTGAGTACAATGAAGTAGGGACTGTAATACCCTGACCTCATATTGGCTGGAGGGACCGGATCTATTGCTTCCTTCCCAAGTAGGACTACGATATCCGCACGTAAGACATGGGCATTGGCTGCTCTTACTGGAGTGGATGGCCTGAAACTTGGGGGGGTCGCCGGGCGAACTGAACCGCATGGCCGAGCCTGATGGTCCGAATGAGTCAGCGAGACGGACTGGGGAGCGCTAACCTGGCTCGCAGAGACCATACAAGCGGGACCAAAGTAAATATCTGCGACTGGCTCCTCTGTGGCACTTAGGTGGAAGCTTCTGCTGTAACGCGGGAGCGAGGGCAGATTCAGGAGGATGCCCCCGGCGACGAGCAGACTGAGGGGCCACAGGCGGTGGGGTGGAGGCAGCAGCTGACTGTAAGCGGCAGGATGTGCTTGATTGCTTTAGTCTGCTTTTGTACAGCTGAGAACTGCTGGGCAGAGTTCTCGACTGCGTCACCGAAGAGGCCGGTCTGAGACACGGGGGAGTTAATGAACCTGACTTTGTCGGTCTCCCTCATGTTGGCCAGACACGGCCAGAGATGGCGTTTCTGGACCACCATAGTGGACATCGCACGACCCACCTTCATTGCACGAAGCACAAGGTCCGTCACGGCACAAAGCTCTTGGAGAACTTGGGGATCATGACCACCCTCGTGCAGGTCCTTCAGTGCCTTGGTCTGATGGACCTGCAACAATACCATAGCATGTATGGCAGAGGTGGCTTCCCCACAGGCCTTGTAAGCCTTGCCGGTTAAGTCCGACGAGTACTTACAGGCCCGGGAAGGGAGACACGGCTCTCCGCGTCAAGTGGAGTTAGGGCACAGTTGCATAGCAATGGCCTGCTCCACTGGTGGGACGCGCATGTAGCCCTTAGCCGCCCCGCAATCAAGGGTGGTGAGGGATGAGGAGCCACCGGGACGGTTTCTGACAGTGAAAGGTGCCGTCCATGACCCAGTGAGCTCCTCATACACCTCCAGGAAGAAAGGAACCGGGGTGGGTTGCTGAGGACCAGCGCGCACCACCCCGAGAAACCAATCATCCAGCCTCAAGGGCTCGAGACACGGTGGAGGGTTCCACACGAGCCCAATCCTGTTGGCGGCCCAGGAAAGCATGGCAATCATCTCCGGGTCCGACTCGGGCACCGTTGTCACACCCGAAGGGGTCAGCGGCGCGGAATCATCATCCGCAGAGAAGTCTGACCCACCCTCCGATGCAGCGATCGACATCTGTTCATCGTGGGGAGCACCGAAGGAGATGGCTGGTACACACCTCGTGGATGGTCCAGCGCATTCCGTCGGTGGCTCTACTGGCTGCGGAGCATGTGAGGGATGAGGGTTCCTAGGGGGTTGGTTCCCCCGAAGGAAGCGCACTCACCGTAATCCTCACGTCACCTGCACTACTGCCTGAAGTAACCCTCTGTGGAGGGTTAGATCACGGCAGAGGCCCCTTTGCAGGAACGAGAGTCTCGACCATAGCTCCGAGAAGGTCATCTTGACCATCCCGCAATCCCAGGTAACGGCCGCATCCAGAAACACACAGGTAGAGTGACATCTTTAAAAATACTTTTTTAGGGACTGCTCTCCTTGGTGCTGAAACATGCAGGGGAATGGTTGCAGCAGACACAGACAGGGAAGTGTGCAGCCTGTCGTGCGCAATCTCTCTCTTCATGGCGGTCTTCCGTGAGAACGGCTTTTCAGCGCTCTTGGCGCACCGTACCAGCTGTGAAAACAGCCTTTTTGTTTTGCTCAAATGAAGAAGAAAACAAAAATGCAAAGCAAAAAAGCTAAAGTGCAATCGCACCTTCTGCTCATTATATACCTGCGCTGCGTGGCTGAACAGCTGATGCAAATGATTGCAAGCCAATGTGCATTGGCTCGTTTAGTTTCACTGGAAGTAGATTGGCCTCTCTAGCGAGATTCCTATTCGTCGGTCTCAACGTGGCGTCGACTGACCGACTGAAGAGGAATGAGTTTATGTCTCTCCTTCCCTTTTTTTTCTTAGATTAAATTAGAGATATAAACTTGAAATTTGCGATAAAAAGTCAGAAATCTGAAATATAAACTCGGAATTGTGAGGAAAAAAGGTAGCAGAAGTGTGATATAACCTCGAAATATTTTTTTTTAGAATACATTTTTTTATTCCGTGGTTTCCACAAAGGGCTACTGCAGAACTGTAATTTTCTTCCACCAGGTAGGCTCCGCCCACAAAACATGTCATTGCTGTTTGCAAACACCCAAATGGTCTATATATTCCCCACACAGATTTAGCTCTATTTCAAGTTGGTCAAATGAATTACCCGCACTGAAGAATGGAAAGATGTTTGTTTTGAAAGTGACTTCCGTGTGAGCTTAGCTTACATCACTACACTATTGACAATACACAATATACCTTTTTTCTCTCCACAAAATCATGCTAATGTGACAGCAGCTTAATACTGACTGTTTTGTGAGAATGTTATTTTAACCATTAATAACCATTGATAAGTCAATCATTTGTGTTTTTCTGTAGATTGGAGTGACATGATTCTTCAGTACAAGTCTTCAGTCATTGATAAATGTAGCTTTGTTCCTGAGTATAACCATCCATCTGATGAACGTGTGGAACTGGCCACCCGTTACACTGAACCAGTGATCATTCAGAGAAGCAAAGAGCAGAATGAGAAATACTATCGTGAACATGTGAGGTCTGCTCACACTTCTGGTACAAAAACATCATCTCAACTGTTATCAAATGACAAGAATCACAGCATCAGAATAGACCAGCTGTTCAGTCCCGACAGTGATGGAAACACACCGAAAACTGTGATTCTCAGTGGTGATTATGGAAGAGGTAAATCCTTCACGTTACAGAAGATCATGTTGGACTGGGCATCTGGAGGACTTTCCTCTGAAAACTTTGATGTAGTTTTTTTGTTCAAGTGTGAAGAGCTGAAGTGTATTTCTGAGGAGATGAGCTTGAATGAACTCTTGAGCTGGAGTTGCAGTTTAAAATCAAAGTTAAAACCAGTTAAAACTAAATCTAGAGTTAAAACCAGAGAAGGTCCTCTTCCTCATTGATGGAATGGATGAGTATGCATTTCATCCACCCATTCATTTCATGTTACTTCACACTAATACATCCAATACAGTCCGACCTATGGACACTCTTAGGAACCTGTTGAGGGGAGTCTTGCTGCCTGAATCATTTGTGCTTGTAACTACGAGATCTATAGCTGATGAAGCAGTGATGAATCTCCTCAAAGGACCTCAGCGTTTCACTGAGATTTTGGGCTTCTCTGAGAGAGGGGTGCAGGAGTACTTCCGCAAGTTCTTTCAGGATGAGCAACTCTTCGAAAGTAAATATGAGAGTGTGAAAGCAAATGAAGGCCTCCTGACTACCTGCTCTGTGCCTTTGCTATGTTGGATGGTCTGTTTTTGTCTGAAGAAGCACATTACAGATGGTGATCATGTGATGGCAGAACTAAAGACAACCACCTCCATATATGTTCATTTTGTGTCCACTCTACTGGAGCATCATGGCCAGAGCCAGTCTGTCCTCACCATGCTGAGGAGTCTGGGTCAGTGGGCAGAGGAAGGGACGAAAAAGCGAGAGGGTATTTTTTTAAAGGAGACTGTGACTGGCTTAGATCCTTCTACTAGTCTTTTCTTATATAAAGATCATTTGAAAAGAAAAAACAGACAGGAGCCAGTGTACAGGTTTATGCATCCAAGCTTTCAGGAGTTCTTCACTGCTCTTTATTATGTTTTACTGGATGGAAAAGAGTCCTGGGGAAAAGTCAGTGTGCTGTTGAACTTAATGAAATCGAAGTGTATAATTGACAAGCCATCTCCCGAAAGAAGATCAAATCTTATTCCTTCAGTCATGATGTTTCTCTGTGGTCTCTTTAATGAGAAGGTGTGCAGCTCAATCTTTAAAAAAATCAAGTGGACTGTTCCTCACAACATGACACTGAAGAAAAGCCTGCAGGAAAGTATTCTTACAATGAGAAGACAGCATGGATTTGAACTTTTTGTTCTTCACTGTCTTTATGAGCTCCATGATGAGGTGTTTGTGAGGAGAGCTTTGGCAGATTGGGAATCCATGGATCTGTCTAACATTTCCCTGAGGAGCACAGACTGTTGGGTGCTGCTGTACTGTCTTCAGTTCTGTTCATACATCAGAGACCTGAACCTCATGTACTGTGATTTAACAGCTGATAAACTCAAGATTCTTCAGTCAGCACTGTGTATGTGTGAGACTCTGAGGTCAGTGTGTTTGCGTGGAGAAACACTTGTAGATTGAAACATAAAGTGCCCCTATTATGCTATTTTAGAGGCTTCTGATTTTGTTTGGAGGTCTCCTACAACAGGTTTACATGTATCAAAGGTCAAAAAACACTTTAATTTTCTCATTATATACATTGTACATCACCACATTTTTCAGTGATTCTCAAACAACTGGATGAATCAGTCTCTCTAAATACCTCCTTTCCGCGAACCTACACTGCTCTAATTGGCCAGATGACTCAGCCTGTTTTGATTGGTCTACCACTTACACCACATGTCGGAAGCTAAACTCCCATTACCATAAACTTGAGCTCCGGAGGCTTTAAGCTCAGCAATTGTACACACAGTAAAAGTGTAACGATGGCGTCGATTTTTCCATATCAATCAGAGCGCGAGTCGGATGATGAAACATTGGAAGAACTATTCAACCCGAACCTCCATCGCAAAGACAACTCGAGCAGGATGTTTCTCAGTGATATGCTACTCAGTTTGAGGTACATTATGAGATGTTGCAACTGTAACTCCTCACCATCAGCATTAACAAGTGTCCATCAACAAACTGATGTGTATATTTCTAATTTATTGCAGTGCACATGCAGGAACTAGATTAATAACAGTGCATTCATTAGCCGAGCACTAACGCATGTAACCATACCAGCTCAAATGAGGGGAATGTATAATTCATAATTCATAATCAATAATTAATCATACTGGTTATGAGCATTACCTACACAGTTTAAATCACCCAAAAAGGGAATACATAGCCCGTATATTTGTATCTCTATATATAGATAATATACAGATGGGCTATAGATCAAATTTGGGAATTCCTACAAAATTAATGTCACATCGAATAATTCGTTTGTCCGCCAAACGAATTATGCGATTTGCTTATCGACTCTCAAGGAGGATTATTCTTATAAACTCTCAAGAAAGGCTATTCCTCTGGCCATGAGGAACAACTTTCCTGTTTTACAAGATTATTAACTTGTAGGCTGATCACACTTTATAAAGCTTGTAGCTAAGATCACAAATTTAAGAGGCTTTTGTTCTGTGAGCAGCAAACAGAGACAATCAAGCATAGGCCTATAATGGGTTTTTAATAAATTAAACTATAAACATAAAACTACATCTAACATATATGAGTAGTATAATGAAAGTAAAGAAAGAGCAGATCACAGAATGGCAAACATATCACAAACAACCTTTGAGAACCAGAAAAGAATCAAATCCCCTTACGCAGGGGCAGATAACCTTAACGCATTTAAACCTTGAAAAAGATAATACTTGCATTGATCTTTTGTTGCTGAGCAGGAATGCGTGTGTGTGAGTGTCCGTTCTCGGTGTGTCCGTTAGTTGGACGCGTTCTTTCGTTTCTTCCGGAGCTTGCGTCGTTCGCGGGAAGTTCAAACAGTTTACTTGTAAAAGTTGCCAGAAAAATTCAGTTTAAGTCCGTTTCGCTCGTAGGTAGAAATGAATGAACACGAGACTAAAACAAGGCAAGAAGCCGGTGATACGACTAATACAAAAAGCTAAGAAGCAAAGTAAAACACAAAACAAAACGGAGAGCGGATAACTTGAAGAGAAGACAAAGCAAAGACAAGACAAGAACAAAAAACAAGAAGTCGTAAAAAGAGTAAGAGCACGATGGCGTGTGCGTCCTTCTTTAAGGAGTTTGAAGTCCGCACCTCTTTTGGGTAGTTAGACCAATCGAATCAAGAAATTCTGAGCGGGAAAGAGTTTCTTTGTCTCAGCTTGACAGCTTAATTTGCATGGTTTACGACGGTGTCAGGATTTTGTCATTTCTACTCCAAATGATGGTAAACACAGTATAATACATTTTATCATAACCTACTACATATATTTGGCTTAGGCACACCGAGAGGTTTAATTAGGTACCAAGACTGATATAAATGAAAGATACAAACATAGAAATACAATCTTATTCTTTAAAATAGGCACTTAAGAGTTTAACTAACACAACTAGGAAGTCACACTATGCTAATAACAGGGGCTAATCATAAATGCATAAAGGAATACATCATATACACTTTTGAATCACTTATATTCTGAATTAAATGCAAAGAATGTTGGTGTGTGTGTATTTGGCATCTCAGAGGTCTTTTTCTGGCCACCTGGATTTCTTGCTTGCAGAGAAAGGGGGTTTGAGTTGATTATGATCTCTTTGAAGCCCCCTTTTTGTGTTTGGAGGTGGTTCTGTTAAACTTACACTCAGCCACAAACGTGTCAAAAGGGGCAATTTGATTAAGACTCATCGGCGCTAAGCTGTGATTTACATTTCTGAGGTCAAGGGTTAAAAGCATTTCTGAATCTTAAAATGACAAGTCACCGTGAGTTGTCCATACGCTACACGTAAATGACTGATGTAGCACAAATGTTTTAAAACAAATCTTGCTCCATCCTTTATCTTTACTCAAAGTAGTAAGAATGACAGACAATCTGCATTAATGGACACAGTTTTAAGTTTCCTGGTTAGCCAGGAAACTTACACAATATAAAACACAAAACTACGTATTTAGAACACCTGGTACAAAATATATACATAAATAAGTTGTGATTTTGAGGAGCAAGTTGGTCCTAATAAACTGAGTACTGACCAATCTTTCAAGAGCAATGACATTTGAGAAGCAGTCGTCAGTAAAATGACGTGTTTGAGGGCGGGACAAGTTGTTCGCAGGTGGACAACGTACAACATAGGTGGGCATTATGCAAATGTATTTTCTAGTGACGTAGAACCGTAAAGCAATAGGATTCAAATGAAAAACGACTTGTATACTGTAGGTGGCTCAGAGTCGATTCTTTATTTTGGGAGACAATAACTTTATTTATCGTGCACTTTGCAGAACATTTACATTCCGAAATAGCTAAATTACACACTGCATGAAAGGGAATATTCGAAAAACCATAATAGGGGCACTTTAAAATACTATTACTAAATATTTCTACTTAAATTACTTGTACTATTACTAACCCTAACCCTGAATTACTTGTACTTGCAAGTGTTTCTGTGGTATATAGGTCAGTAATGTGACACATATACACATAAGAAAAATAATAACATTTGAAAAATGTTCACCAAAAGTTTGCAAAGTCATATGGTGCACACAACATGAAGAAAGTCATGTATTAACATGCAGACCAAAAAAATTATACTGGATATTTTATCACATAGAGAACCCCTACAGTACAGACCCTCATGTCTGTGTGTCAAAAATAATAAGTCTCTTATAATATTAGAAAGATTTTTAACCCTGATGAAATGGAAAGGTTAATTTGGATTGTAATTGTTTAAAAACGTTATGCTTATGAATTATATTTTGGTGATATTTAATATTTTTCTTAAAAAAATAATATTTAAAAAAATTTAGGGAAACTTCAGGGGTTTTTTTGTGCAAAACTATGACATTTTACAGTATAATATACAGTAGAAATATGAAATTTTTGTGCACATGCATTTTAAACTAGATTTTTAAAAATATCTGTTGCTTCTCTTTATCCTGAACACTCGTATCTGTCATTGACCCATATATCATGTTTAGGTTGTCGGTGCAGCATCTGTCAGAAGTTGGAGATTTGATTCAGATTCTTGGTGAATCAATAGTCTTCAGAGAGCTGAAGTAATTTTAAAAAGCAACTTCCTTCTTCAAATACATTAATATTCATTTGAACATAATAAGTTATTAGTTGTTTAAATATGTTATCTGTTCTTCTGACATGGTAGAGTTCAAGAGGATGAATACAGCGCTGAGAGTCCCAGATGGACGCTTGATCTGTCAGTCACTCGTGGAGATGTCTTGTAAGAAACTATTGCACTTGCAATGTAATTTCTCTTTTGAATAATAATTAATAAAATAATTATATAATCTTATCAAGAATAATTATGTTTCAGAACACAGCATATATCATTCGTAGCAGTGTACGGTGTTGTTATCAAATGTTCCTCTGTGTCTCTGTCTGTTTCAGGTTGTCTTTGAGCTCCTCAGAGAAGAATCCATCATTTCCAGCAGTCTTCAGCATCAGTCTTACATGTTCACACTCAGAGATATCCAGCACTGACTGGACACTCTTCTTACAGACACTCAGCAAGGCAGGAAAATTGGCACAAGAGTAAGATCCTTTTGCCATTACTCTATATATCTCATCAGTAGCTTTACTGTTATTCAAACATGTTGTGGAAAAATATATTTTTGCAGCTCTTCAGCTCTTGAGGATCATGTCAGTTTGCTTCTGTCTTCATTTCACTCTGTGGGTTTGAAGACATTGGATCTGAAGTTGTTCAGTCTGAATGAGAGCTGGGCTTCTGGGATAATTTCCCTCGTCCAGACCTGCACCAGTCTACAGGAGCTCAGGTACGAGGATTTTCTTTAGTTCATGAAAGTAATTTCTGTCATATCCAGATCATGGATACCAGGTACTGTGGCCCCATTGGATGCTTAAATCAAACTTAAACACATCTGAATTTCATTGCATTTGATAGAAAATATTAAATGCATCATCTACACATAAATCTGCAAAAAAGAAGAACTCATGAACACACATAGAGTTAGTATAACAGAAGGGACTAAGAATTGGGGTGAAACAAATACAGCCTTTAGTTTCTGTCTGTTCCTCACACAAAGGGGAAGCTAGAATCTCAAGTGAACCAAGGGTGAACTAACTCTTTAAAACAATAGGCTGCAATTTTACATTATAGATTTGTTTATAATAAATAATAGTTTAAACGTGTGCTGCAGGCTGACTGAACAGTACAAAACACTTTTTGAAAGTATGTTATTGTGAAGACGTTTTGTGTATCAACAATATTGCAGTGTCTGTGCTGGATTGCTGTTGGAGGAGGGGCTCATGTCACTGAAGAAATCATTTACGGATCCCCACTGCACTGTGATTATTGAAGGGTGTGTACTGTATGCTCAATAGCTGTGCATTTGACATATATATCTAAAGATAAACATTTTGAGGATGCTTCTTTTATTTTAACTAAATTAAAACCACAACACAAATGAGCTGCTTGTACAATATTAATATAAATTATGGAGCATAAAACTACAAAACTTCCATTAGGCCCAATGAAATTTCTGAACTGTTCAAGTTGATATTTAGCTAGTAAAGTGAGCCTTTTTTTTCTTTTTTTATCAGAAATACCGCCTTGTTTTAGGTTAAAGGGATAGTTCACCCAAAAATGAAAATTCAGTCATCATTTACTCACCCTCAAGTTGTTCCAAACATGTATGAATATATTTCTTCTGCTGAGCACAAAGAAGAATATCGGTAACCAAACAGTTGATGGGCCCCATTGACTTCCATAGTATTTTTTTTCTGTACAATGAAAGTCAATGGGGCCCATCATCTGTTTGGTTACCCATATTATTCAAAATATCCTTTTTTGTGTTCAGCAGAAGAAATCAATTTATACAGGTTTGGAACAACTTGAGTGTGATTAAATGATGACAGAATTTTTGGGCGAACTATCCCTTTAAACATTAGGTTCCACATACCAGATATTTAATAGTATGAATGTAGAGCTTTAGAGTAATTTAGAGAGGTGGTTTTGAAATTCTGTTACCGTTTTCTTTTCATGTTTATTATTTTATTATTAAAATTTTTGCTGAGTGACAGTATGGAAAAACCTACAAAAACTTAAAGTGGAGTGGTGATCTATTTAGCGTATTTGGTATCTTTATTTATTCTGGTTTCCTCCATGTTTATCAAGGAGGAAGTGCAGTAAACTCACTGATCAGTGCAGAGAACAGGACTGGAGTCACAGCTGTAATGAGAAAGTGAAGATTCATTTCGAACCGTCTGCACCGGATCTTCACCCGCTCCCAGTGTGTCAGTCTTGTGTTCACATTGTCGACTGTGATCAGTGGGTTCAGGTGGAGCCGTCAGTCTGTACAGATGAAGAAGGGTCAAAGTTCAGGATCAGCACTCAGGCGGGTCGATTCGAGTGCAGCAGGACCAGAATGCGATGGGTCTGTGCTGGTGACGTCACTCTCCAGTATCGTGCAGTGGATGGACGTTTCCTCAGTGAAGAGCTGGAGAGGCTTCAGTGTGAGCGAATTGGTCCAGTGATCGATGTGAGCGTGATCTCAGGGAAACTGGAGGAGGCCCATCTGCCTCATTACGCCTGTTTAGCAGAGTCTGACCCCTCTCTCAAAGATGCTGTGAAGCTCCTCAGTGTTGAAAATGAGGGAATAACCTTGGAATCAGTGGAGTTGACCCGTTTTCATGCCAGAATACTCCAACCATATTTTTCTCCTAAAACAGTGCTTATGAAACTAGGGATTGCAGTGAAAGTGCACTGTGATCTACTTATCTTCATGACAAAAAAGCACCCCATTATTCTCCATGTGTATTTTTTTCCATCAGATTCTGTTTTTGCAAAAAAAATGAAAACAGAGGAAAAGCCAAGTCATCAAATCAAGTGTTCAAGACCTGAAACCCCACTGCAAATGATGAAAAAACACAGTCTTGAGGTTCCTGGTGCTTCTGTCCAACCGAAAGAGATCAAGCTAAGAGGTGACATCGAGCCAAACTTCTTTCAGGTCAAACAAACTGTGGCTGATGACATCAATATGACTCTCAGCCGAGTGGATGATCAGAAACCGGTATGGACTGCAACAATTTGGAAAGAATTAACCAACATCGATCCAAACAAAGCTGAGTCTAGTTGGTTTCAAAATGTACAACAATATAAGACTCTACAAGTGCCTGTGAACTTTGATAAAGCTCAATTTTTTGATAGAAATTGGAGTGGTCTTATCAAAAGCGTTAAGAATGTGAAAGGCATTGCAGATGAACTGCTTCAGAAGCAAATCATCCATGAGGAAATATATTCTGAAATCACACATCCGACTTCAACCGAAGAAGAAAGCATGAGAAGGATCTGCAGCATTGTGCGTAAAGGCAGTGTTGCTGTGAAGGACATTTTAATCTCTGTTCTTCTGGAAGAAAATCCCAAACTTTTAAATCATCTGCCTTTATCGGACTCTTAAACTCATTTTCTAGATGACTGTACATGTAGCATTTTACATGATTTGTGAAATGACAATCACAAATGACACCAAAACTACAGGTGATGAACTGGAGACATTACTACAGAGTATTTGACTATTTTAGTCAAAACATGTTCATTGTTGGAATTAAAGAAAATGCAAATTGTCTGCTTGCCTGTAAAAATGAGATAAAAAACAAATCACTAAGACTGCTGCAATATATATTCTTGTCTGATAAGAACATTTAATAAGGTGAATGAATGCAAAAAAAAAATTCTGTACAGGTTTTATTTCCATACATTTGTGTTGTAAATTAATCTTAATGTATCATACTTTGACATTTTAGGTACATTTTTAGTTTAACCACTTCTTTAATAAACTAAATGTGACTACAAAAAATAATACAGTAATATTTGTGTCATAATTACACACATCTCATACTGACTGGAAGGTAACTACTAGTAGAAACAATGTTAATTCAATAAATACAAACAAACCTGCAGTCTTGTATCAAAAGATACATTTGTGTGATTCACTATGGTGATCATAATCAAAGCAATACATCCTAAACTAAAACAAATGCAAATGTACAAAGAGTTTAAATATAGTAAAAAATTAAAATGTGTTATTTACAACAAAAGTATTTTTTTTGCGCATTACAGCTGTACACGAAATGCCATCCATAATCATTTAGCAGACACAGTAACCTGACCATCATTGTGTATTACCAGTGTGAGGTTTGTAGCACTCAAGTGCATGAAAATGAGCTCATTTCTGCATATGAAGTTCAGAAGAGGGATTGCATGTTTGATCAGCGGCAGGAGGGCAGCGTGACTCTCTGCTCGTCCATCCTCTTGGCCTGTGAGCGCATTATGAGGCTGAAGAAGTCTTCATCTGTGACGGTGGGGCCACGGGTGGAGGGCAGAGGAGGGGCACACCGCTGATCATCCAGACGGGACCCCTGAGAGAGACAGAAAGAGATAATGAGATTATGGATTAACTTAACCAATGGACTTTCTTTCCTACAGCTGCAATTTTTCCCCAATTATTTTGCTACGAGAAGCCCATCTCTGGTTAATACAAACACATCGTCTCACCTGACACTTGACAAGCATGTCAAAGAACTGGTCGTCGGGTTCGGTGGCGTCTGTGCTGGCCATGACCTGGCTGAGGATCATCCGTCTGCTGAGTAATAACAGTCTGAGAAACGGCTCCTGACCTGGAGTTGCAGCTGAGTCTGAGAACGCTAGAGAAAGACAGAGAAAATTTACATTTTATTGCCACTTGATTGTCAAATTAAAGAAAATTTCACGAGTTCACATCTACATATAATTAGTACAATAAGTTTATGCGTATTTGGCGTGCTGTCCGGGGGGAGGGCTCCGAGCTCGGAGTTAGGCCCGAACCCAGAGTACTCCCCCCAGGTGGTAAGTGTAGATGGAACTGGAAGTGAGGAGATGGGGTGGAGGAGGGATGCTGACAAACTTTCAATGAACAGAGATAGGTCTGCTGTGAATTTATACTCTGTCATTGAGTTGATTACTGATTAATCTCCAGCTGTGCATAATTTGGTTAATTATCTGAACCTGCTCCTCCCGAACTTTGTTAATAAAACATCATAATGTGAAAAGAGAGTGCCTAACATTTCCTGATGGTTGTGGGAGGGGTGGTGGGTGGGGAGGAGGAGCTAGAATTGACAGACAGATGGCTCCTCCCATCCTGTATGGCACATCGCTGGTCATCCATCCTGTTGCTCTGGAAACGACTCAGTAAGTTGTCTGTTCCTCCATGCTGAGGGCAGAAAGGTCAAAGGTTAAAGAAAAATCAACGTCAACCTCTCAGTCCTAACTGAAGAAATGAAAGCTTTAGCGTAAGTTCTGCCAGGTAGACTTAATCGTTACGTCACTTATTACCTTCACATCTAACCAATCATTTGCTAATACTTGCAGTATAAAAGATCAATACTTTCACATGTCTGAGTTCGCAGATGCTGACGCAAACAATTACCTCCATCCTCCCCATCACCACCAGGATGGTCCCCTCCCATACCTCCCGGGGGTCGGCTGCGCCCTTGCCTTCGTCTTCAGGCAGGAAATGCAGATTCCGCTACCCTCGGATTGCGAGTTACGGACCGCCTACGCCAAATAACTTTATAAATATTTGCTTGCTGGACTGTTTATAAATATATGCTTTTGTTACATAATTTTAACTCCCGAGTCTTTCTGGTAGAACTGAGAACACGTGCGCAATTTTGTAACCAGTACTTTCGATTTATGAACAAGAGTGCTACACAACTCCTTGTCCAAGCGCTTGTTCTATCCAGATTGGACTATTGTAATGCTCTCCTGGCTGGTCTTCCAGCTTGCTCTGTCAAACCTCTGCAACTGATCCAGAATGCTGCAGCTAGAGTGGTCTTTAACGAGCCAAAGAGAGCACATGTCACTCTTCTCCTCACAAAATTGCACTGGTTGCCAGTTGCCGCTCGCATCAAATTCAAGTCACTGACGTTTGCTGATGAACAACCACTGGCTGTGCTCCCTTTTACCTAAACTCATTGGCATGATGCATCGTTGAAGAAATCAACTGGCTAGTCACGACTGTTTCCCGAAACCGTCGTATTGTCGCAAATTGGTCGTTCAAAAACGTTGGTTAATGATGTCACGCAGGTGGTGGAGTAATAACTTTCTTTAATGAATCTGTTTGAGATCTAATTAATGCTAGATGTTTTGCAATACATTACAAACATGGCATCTGATGACTATTTAAATTTTTTCTCTCATTTTGCTTTATTTCCAGATTCTCGTAGGTTTTAAGGATCAAATGTTAAACGGCTTGCCATACTGGGTATAATTAAATACTAGACATTATATTTTAATAAAAACTATAGTATCTAATGAATAAGTAGGCTATAGTAGGCTATCTTTAAAAATGTAGGCCTACTAGTTGCCTACCTAAAGAATAAGCACTAGTATAAAGAATAGACACTAGTACCTAAAAAAATAAGCACTAGCTAATGAATAAGTATGCTACAAGTACCTACTTAATGGAATAGATACTAGTATCTAAAAAATAAGTAGTAGCATGACAATAGATACTAGTAGCCTAGGTTTTGAGGATTAAATGTTAACTCGGCTTGCGATAAACGTGATGATATTTGGTACAGGATGATCGTAATTTCTTATATGCCCTGCCCATGTTATTTGCATTGAAAACTGCTTTCGTTTTTACACGTCCTGGACTCCTGGCTGCAAGTTGCAACTCTTTCTTTACGTCAAACTAGTTTAGTTGAAATAGCCTACTGTATTTTGCCAACGCGTGTATACGTCAGATTAAAAAAGTAAATTCAAAGAGTTCAAGAGTTATAATTTATAGTAGGCTATTGGTAGACTACGTTGCGGTCGGATCGGCATATTCGCGGAAGGTTTGTTAACAGGATGAGCAGCGGTAAGTGAGAGAATCTGATTAGTTGCCAAACTCAAATAGTTTGAAACAAATCTAAATCTCAATTTTGTACAATTAGACAATTAACCTGTTTATTTTTTTTATTTTATAATAATGAGTTACGAAAACTTTGAAATTTAGCCTTGTTTCTATGCATAATAATTTTTTTTATGCCCAGAGGCCCAGTTTGTGAAAAAGTACGACTCAATTCTTATTCAAAGGGTTATATCAGTGATGCCAATAGCAGATGAGCTAAAAAATAAAGGCATGATACATCCTGAAACATATGAAGATATCAAAGCAGAAATAACCAACCGGAAAAAAAAATGAGAAAGCTCTATGAAGCACTAGAAGCCGGAGGAGACAGAGTGAAACATGAGTTTTATTATGCACTGAAAAACCATGAACCATTCCTCTTCATAGAGCTGGGTAAGAGAATATACAGTTGCTATTATTTGAGATCAACTCAAACCAGTAGGTAATGTCCTGTGGACACCCACAGGTGGTGTTACTGAAAACACATGTGAGCTGGACAACAGTGAGCGGAACCTGCCGGAGAGAATGCAGCTACAGTAAACTGAACAGTGAGTATATCAGTTGCATGTTATGTACTGTATTAATATACATGTCAAACACTTATGCTCAGAAATCAAACAATAACCACCTTTGTTAGGAATATTCTCACTGGAGAGCAAAGCAAACTTTTAATTTTATTTTTTACAGATTGCTGATATTCTGTCCTTGATGCTCAACAGACAGCTGTGCAAGACTTTACAGACCTAATGTGAAAAAAAGAGAGAAGATGAAGCCACGTGAACATGAAAGAATGTTATAAATGAAAGGAACAGTTCAACTTTGTCAAGTAAAAAAAAAAAAAAAAAAAAAAAAATCAAATTGTCTTCATATAATATATCAGAATTTGTAGGCTGTGTTCTACACATTTGAAATGTATGAAAGTAAAGTTTGACTTTTTTGGAACATTTGACCTTGTGTTACATGGAAGAAAAGCTTTATTTTTTAGGTGAACATTTTAAAGCCATTAAGATTTTTATGAAGCTCTTTTAATGCTATAAAGACAACATTTTATATATCATCATCTATAGTTATTTGACTTAAATATATTCAAATTAAAGCCTTTATATTAATAATGTTTTTTTTTTTTTTTTTATTTATAAATAAAGAATGATTTTACAGGGCTTGCAAAGTAAATGAATTTGAGATTAATTTTTGAAAATCCTCCATTGACTTACCTTAGTGATGATGTCACAATTTATTGTCATGTACTCACCTTCATGTCATTAGAGCTGCCTTTATGCCTTTTATTGCCTTTACTGTTCATTTCCTTTCACAATACATTGAAATAATTATTGTGCATCTGTTTTTACATTCCAGAAGGATTCTCTTCTCCTTGATAAAGTAATCACTTTGTGATTTGGTTTACATTGTTCTTTTTATTTCTTCATTTTGTAAATGGCATTATTCTTAGGCTACCTGACAAATAAATGACTAAATGTGATTGTTCTAGACTCTGATTTATCTCTAGAAGGTTACAGCAGATCGATGCCCAAGGTAAGAACACCAAGGCCCATGATCTGAATGAAGCAGCGGGCTCTTCATCTGGTACCTTTAGATTTCTGTCTTTCTCCTCACTTGCATGAATGTGCACAGCTAAGCAGAACGATCTTTTACTTATGAGCGAGGTTTACCTCAAGCTATGTGTGTAATTGTGTGTGGATGGTTGTAATCTTTTGCAGACGTGAATAAAACAAAAATACTGATGGCCTTAATTCCTTTAGTGGGACATTTAGTGATTTTATATTCCATACAGCCTATCAGAAAAATGTTAAAGGGCTGGTATAATGCCCTTTTCACAAGATTTAAAATATATCTATGATGTCCCCAGAGTGTGTGTGTGAAGTTTTAGCGCAAAATACCCCACAGATATTTTTATATAGCAAGTTAAAGTTGTCACTTTTTGAGGGTTTGCAAAAACGCACCGTTTTGTGCCTGGCCCTTTAAATGCTAATGAGCTGCTGCAGAGGGCGGGGTTTCAAGAGCTCGTGTGTGTTAGCAGCTGCTATTACCTCAAGCAGACACACTAAAATGACAGAAACTATTCTGCCTTTAATGTTAAACGGAGTCAGAAAAGGATGGAGAGACTCAAGAAGAAGTGACAACATGTAGAATGCAACAGGACGTCTCTGAATGGTTAGTTGATGAATTTATGTTGCTGATGTGGAGTTAACTATCTTCAATGAGGATATTCTGTCATGATAAATCTATAAATTGCTCATATATGAACTGTTGTGAGATGCACACAGAGTGACTTTCTATTGCATGTGAAAAGATGGATGCTAAAGTTTGAGCTGACTCACAAATGTACTCTTATACAACAACTTTTCCTCTTCTCAACATGGACTGCGTGTTCCCGGGGGCGGGGTTTATGTAAATTCTAGGGTTAGTGATGTCACTTACCCGAGAGGAATGTCGTGTTGTTGTAGTCCTTTTCTTTAAAAGCAAATATCTTCCTTTGCTTTGAACTTTGAGCGTTGTAACTTTGCAGATGTTGTTTATGCTCAAACAGCAACATTACACACTAACTAAAGTTAGAAAAGTGAAATCACACTCAACCACCCCTTTAAAGTTAAAATAAGGGGTATTATTTTATTATGAATTCTGACAAATTTTTACTTTGAAATATATTTGTTGTACTTTTTAGTGACTTTTTTATATTTGGATTTAAAGAAGAATAAATAGTTTTGTCCAGCAGCACATGAGTAGTACAGAATCTGTTAGTTATTTCTTAATACAATGTGTACAATGTACAGTGTTTGGCAAGACCTAAAGACATAAGTCATAATGGCTTATGGTTACACAATTATTACAGAATAGATGTCTGAAATGATGAAACGTACAGTTAATTGAACCCAGAATGTAACCTGAGAGATGGAGGAGACGGGGAAATAAAAAGAGGGGATTTGGAACAGAAAAACAAAAGTCTTAGTTGATTTTTAACCCTACAGCATGCCAGTCGACATAAAAACTATAAAAGAGGGAACGCTTTACAAAAAATTATTTAGACATTTTTTCCACACTGTTTTTACTAAATTAACTTAAGGAATATTATTTTTAATGGAGACAGACAACCTTCAGTGTTTCTCATAAAGTCTAATTCTTTTGCAGACAAATACTGATATTTGACTTTGTGATTTATATATTTTATCCATTATTCTGTTTTGCCAGCATTGAGGAAGACAGCAACCATCGTCACTCCTCAACTCTTAGTGTATTAGTTTACGATGATGAAAAATGTACCGTTACTTTATTTTGCCCTACACACAAATATTCTTAATGAGCCAATGAAATTCCAGATTTCCAGTAAAAAAAAACATAAAAAAAAAAAACATACACTACACATCCAGTGTTTGGAATGCATTCTAAATGTTCTTCGAAAGAACTCATCGTTCAAATAACTGTATTTGCATTAAAATTCATGTTTAAACTTTGTTTTTTAGGTTAGAGGCATAGACGGAAGTCTGAATTTCTCTCGAAAATCTCTCTCCCTTGTCCACGCTCAGCGTCAAGCAGCTCTGACTGGAAAATCCATCATTTTACATCATTTTACATTGAACATGTACCCTTTACTTAATAATTTATTTCAGTTTAAAACTTTTGTTGCGTGGAAAAGAATTACTTTATGCACTTTTAAGACATGTAATGAGCATACACTACACATGGTCTGTTTTCTTTCCTGCACTCTGTGTGTGGTTTGAAGAGTGTGGAGCTGATGATATTGAGTCTGAATCAGAGCTGGGCTCTCTGGATTCTCTCTCTCATCCAGACCTGCAGCAGTCTGCAAGAAATTCAGTAAGACTGAGACGTCAAACAAACCAGTCAATGTTGGATCACTCAGATTTGAGTAATTGGCTTGCCAGACTTGTTTCATAATTTCTACTTAATGTTTTGACAGTCTGTCTTTGGACAACACACTTTGATAATATGCTATGGTCAGGGCCGTGCTGTGACATGATAGTCGCCACACAAAAGGATTTTTATCTGTGCCACTAACCTCCCTCATTACTGGCATGTTTAAGTTTCGCAGTGCTTATGTGTTATGCTGTGCATACACATTGTCAATATGAAAACAATATTACTTTCCCCCAATATTTTGCACACTCTAAAAAATAATTCTGTGGCTTAGTAAATATCACAGAAATATTTAACTTTATTAACTTAATAAAATCTCTGAATATCGTTTACTTGATTGTTTGAGTTAAACATACCAAAATAATTGAGTAAAAATCCAACAGTTAATTTTATCAAAAATTTACAGATATATTTAAGTTTTTTTCTATAAAATTATTTAGTATTTGACTAACCAATTATTTCTTTATAATACACTTAATATACTTGTGAAATATCTATAAAAATATTTGAGAATGTTGAATTAAACTGATCTGTTTCAAGAAACAAAAATATCAATATCAAATCAATATTATTAATATATTTAACACTCTTAATACAATGCACCCCTCCCCCGCCCTCTGACGTGGGCTGTTTGAATTCTCTCCAGTCCAGAACACTTCTTCTCTTCTCAGCGTCGCAGAATTGGTGCATCTCCTCTGTGAAATTCAGGTTTGTGTATGTTTTATTGTATCTATAAAATCATTACAGTGCTTTAAATCATTTTATTTAATGCAAAACAACACAGAGGTGTAATTCGACACCTAAACGAGAGTCGCACCTGTCTTTTCACGTGATTGAAACATGCATAAACACACGACTTTATTCCTAATGATAATGAATATAATTAATTTGGATGATAAAATGTCCTCAGAACTGTCACTTTTTGTTTATTGGCACAATTTGGCAGGTTATATGGAGTCAGTCGCTCGCAGTATCTTTCGGCTATGAGTGAAATGCAGGACAGCGGTCTAAAGTTCGAAGTTCACCGCAGAGCTCGAGTCCGGCACGAGAACCAATGCTGATCCGGTGGATATTTAATAACATACTGGTTGATTACACTTGAATTAGGCTACCTGAATGTTTAAATGTTTCATTTTTACTTCTAAAATGTTTGTTAAATGAGTTTAAATGTAGGCAATATTGCATACAGGTTAAAAACTGTGTAAAATGTGCTGTATTGCTTATCGACAATATTGGCCAATGTAATGTATATTGGTGGTTGTATGGAATAGGCTACTATTTTACAAAGTTTAGAGAAAAAAAAAATATGACTCAAATAAAAACAGTTAATATTACTCATAAATATTGTTTTTTAAACGTTTAAATGTTAAATTATTTCTACTCAATTTTATTTGTTAATGTACCAGATGCAGTTACTCAGATTTACTTAATTTTTTTACTTGCATTTACTCAATTCATACAGTATATTTCATTGATTTCACAGCTTTAAAATTTACTAAATTTTACTTTTAATTTACTAAACTTTAAAAATGTTTCACCAAAAAAAAATGGAGTAAATAATAGTTAAATATTATTGTATATATTCTTTTTTAATTTTTTTTTAATTTTTTTGACTGGTTAACTGGGAGTTAACAATAAATCGTGGTCTTACTTCCTCCTTTCTCTTCTCTAATTTGTCCAAAGCTCTGTACTCTTTCATCAAGATAGACACAAAATATAATTTATTCTTCTTTTAGATTTTGATGGAGGATGATCATAAGAAGAATGATGTCAGATAACTGTAAGTGTTTATTTCAATTGCCCTTTATTGCTGAATATTCAACATGGTCAAATTTGTGTTTAGTTTGTTTATGGTTTCCATTATATTTTGCCTTGTGGTTTAACATAAATGGCTGGACAGGTCAAATGTACCATATCAAAATAACCTAGTTGGTTTGTAAGGAACAGGAATGTAGGACTGAGGGTAAAACTAGTACTGATTACCAGGGCCCCAAGGGGAGAGAGGGCCCTCAAAAAGTCTAGAATAGTTTTACTTGGATATTTTCCATTTCCTAATTCATTTCCTAATTAAATTTCCTAATGAATGTCAGATGAAATGTAAAGTTAGTGTATTGGCTGAATAACTTGGTTGATTGACTGACTACATTTACATACAAAAAAGTAAAGACTATCTAAGGTCTCACGGTCCCACCTCTTGCTAATGCGCCAAATAGTCCATCTGCACGCATTTTGTTAATGTTAGTTTGTTGAGCATCTGGTGAAGCGCTTACTTCTGCTGTAGAAATGTATTTCTCAAAGAAAGTTGAGGAACATGGGGGCCCATCAGGACTGCCTATGCATTGGGCCCGGGATCTTGTGCTATGGCCCTGCCTCTGGCAAATCAATAGCTAATCATTTAAAACATGACACAGGCACAGCACACTTCACGTCATTTAGGCTACAGGCTACATTGAAAACTGCTTTCGTTTTCGAGGGCGGAAATGCAAGGGGGAACGAACTTGGAGAGCTGCTTAATAGTAGAATATGACGTTGTAGCCTACTTCTGATGAAACGAGACACTGACACTGTTTTTCATGTTTAATAAGGTAAAGCTGCTTAATTTAAAGAGATCTTTTGTATAGTTGATATAGCCTATGTACAACTACGTGACACAACTTTACTAGAGTGCAGAATTGCAGACCTTTTGCAAACATATCCACTGTGATCATATGCCTTTATTATGCTTTAATGCAAGCGAAGAAAGAAAAAGAACTTAGCCGTGATTAAGCTATATTGGGGCATTAATTCCCGGATCAAGGTCTGTTGTCCGACACGATGAGCAGCTTTGGTAAGTGAGATGTGCGATCTGATTAACCTACTTGACAAACTCAAATAGGTTGAAACACATACAAATCTCTATTTTGTACAATTAAACAAACAGTGCATTTGTTTAATTGTAAGATCAGTAGTTTAATTGTAGTTTGTTTAATTGTAAGGTCGTTTGTAAGATCAGTAGTAGCCTACATGTGTGGGTATAATTTATGATCTGTCGACATGTGGTTGATTTTAACAGGTCTTTACAGCAGGAAACAGAAGTCTCCTGATCCTGGTACCCAAGTAGCCAGACATAAAAGTGAGTTTACCCTGTTGTCATCATTATCAATGTTCACTTCGTAGACTTGAGCAAGCTTAAAGTAGCAACCAAGCAGCCAGTAAAGGAGTAACGGAATAGGCAAAAAAGAGCAAAAGTATGAGGGGTTATTCTTGGATTTTTTTCAACTGGGGTGCACAAAAGGGCACGTAGCAATAAGCAGTGACATGACGTCTTACGCACAGGGGCCAATCTTATGTTGTGTATTTATATGTACCAGAGAATGTCTAATAGGAAGAGAATTGGCACTCTCTGGTTACTTCCGGTTTCTGGACTGGCTGCAGTAACACGTCTCTGTCCATGCGGGGGCGCTCGCAGGCGAGTGCAGAATGAATGGAGGTCTATGGCGCTATACCCCTCAAAATACACTTTTCTCAGGATATAATTTTTTGTCTAGTAATTTGAATGTTGTATTCGAAAGGAGATGCAAAGAAATTACACACTGCTGGGTGTTAGATTTTTTAGAGTCACTTATTTGCTTTAAAAAGTCTTTTAAAATGTCAATGACGTCATACATATCGTACGACCAGAGATACTGCTTTACGGCAATCCTTCAGTCGCATTGGTGCTTTCGCGCTCTGCACTTTCTTTTCTCTCTAAGCATCGACAACACAGCTGACATAGGTAAATACACTTGCTAGAAGAGTTTTTGTTTTGTTTGTTTCTGGTCCCGCTTCGGATGCCACGATGCCATCAAGCGGTATCTCTGGTCGTAATCAGTCCTTCACTGACCAATCAGCGTTCATTAGCAGAATGCTAGCGTGTTATGGGCAACAACAACTCAACCTGTAAGAAATCGAAAGGACATAAGTACTCGTTCATTCAACTTTCGACCTATAACCCATGTTGAACTTGCAAAACCTACAATAAAATCGGAGATTTCTCAACGGCAATCGGGTGAAAGACAAATTTAGCCGTATAGCCCGATAGACTCCCATTCAGTCTGCACTCGCCCGCGATCACCTCCAGTGGAATTCTAACGGAACTGCAACCAAGATCGATACAATGGGGCTAATAGGAAGTGCCAAGGCTCTCCGTAGACGGGCTCTGTATGTACGCTGTATAATCTACGAGGCTGACTCCAGCTCCTTTTTCGCCAGCTCCTTATTCTCGTCGAACTATTCGTTCCACCTTAAAAAATGTTGGATGGTTGTTAACCCCTCCCCCTCGGTGCTTTTGGCCGTATTTCTTAAAGGAACAGTTGTATGTGAATTACAAGCCTGTGGATCGGGCAGCATTTTTCATTTAAAGCTACACTGTGTGATATTTTCCCCCATCTAGCGGTGAAATTGTATATGACTACCCAGTGAATATTAGTTTCTGTTCCTTTCAATTTCGAGGGCGTTTTAACTCCTACGGTGGCCATATTATTCCAAGATTAACATGGCTTCCAGTTCGACTTCGTCCAATTGCGCCTTTAAAACTATCACCTGTGATCCGTCGCAGCACAAATTTATGTTACAAGGTAAACAATACTTTTTCACCATTGACGTGAGGAAAAGTAACGCAAGTTATACTAGAGGTTGTTCTGGTGTTATGCACAACCATGCTATGGTTAGACAAGCAACTATAAAACTTCGAATTTACACAAATAGGCTGGATTACCTGTCGAGAAGAAAGCAAGCAACTTCGGCGTCCGTTTTAAAAGCTTTGCTCCTCATGAGCCCTTTCCATCTGGGAAAAGTTACTCCAATATTGACTTTGGTCTTGCTGATTTGCCTGTCGCGTTGACGTTTTAATTCTCTCTTTCGCTTCCTTGGCGACTCTGCTACATGTCCTCGAGAACAGGCGTGATCCTTCATCAGCAATCTTTCAAATCTGCCGGCAGTCGTGAGTAATCTCCCCCTCGCATTCGTCTCTGTGTCACTGAGTGTAAAGCGCGAAAGGCGAAGCTTGAATTTACAGGTATGTCCCTCTTTGGCTAATGTAGTTTCAAGATGGAGGGGCAACATGGCGACCGGCATTCGAACCCCTCACCCGTATGTACTTTCAATGGCAGATTATAAACTTACGAGAATACTTTATTGCTTGAAAGAAGTAAATATACATTAATGAGCACATATATTTTTGAAAGAACTAAGTGTTTTTTGCTAAGAATCAAAAAAAAAAAAATTACACAGTGTAGCTTTAACAGTGAAAATAAATTGCCTACTCCTGAAAAGATAATCTTGTCTGCCTCTATAAATGGTGTAAGCTATGTGGTAAATTATTATTTTGTAATTACTAAATGTTTTGTTTAAAAGTATGGAGAAACGTGACATTATGTTTCCAACTGAGATTTAATGTAATGTAATTTCTGTTCTTTATTAGAAGTTATCCATTTCTCCAGTCTAACATATATATATATATATATATATATATATATATATATATATATATATATATATATGCATGCATGACACACACACACACATACATGTGTATATATATATATATACACTAGGGCTTGCATAGACTAGTCGAGTAGTCGATAGATCGACTACTTCAACCACTGGTCGACGCTGTCGGAAACAATCGACTACTCGAGCGTCCATTAACCATAAATTAATTAAAAATGGCGAACGTCACCAACAGACACCACACGTCAGATGTGTGGAAGTATTTCATCAAGGATGACAAAAATATTGTAATTGGCCAACTCTGCATGAGGCCGTTCACATATTGCGTCTAAAAACGTGTGGAAAGCGCGGCCGCTGTCTCCTACAAGCGCTTGCGCTCCCATGGCGTCTGTCGTTGCTATGCAACCGTGAACTGCGCTCTCCATGATGATGACGACGAAGAAGTATCAGTATAGAAAACTGTTGACTATCAATCAGTTTGGGGTTGCCAGTGGGGGACTAGTTCACCACAGATGTCCGGTTAGAGACATGAAGAAGCAGCAGAAAGTTTTCTTTGCAGCTTTATTTTCTCCACAACAATTCCATTATGCTTCATAAGATGCCTGGGCATTTTTTGCATTTGATACCGGCTCAATTACTCTGGACCTTCGTGGGGCTGGTACTGGTCTAGAGCGGTCTTGGGTCTTTGATGAACCAGATACAGGAAGTGGAGATAATATCGGAGGAAATTGTGACTGCTGATTTCGCCAACTTAGCAATTCTTTCACCTCTTCTTCCAATTGAGGCATCTGTGATGTGAACTTAGTTTTGGCCTGCTTAAGATCATCTCTTTCCTCATTCAGCTGCTGAACCGTGACAATCAGGTCTCGGTGGAGTTTCCTTAAATCAGCATTCTCATCCCGCAGGGCTTCCATTTGCTGGTCCCATTGATCCGTTACATACCACCATTGTGGACTGTGATAATCACTATCATGTGCTGGTGCCTGTGGGGTGTCCATCCTGACATCCTCGTCGACAGATGCAGCACAAGAAGATTTGTGAGAATAGTTGGGTGGTGATAAGGATCTATGTAGGTTATAACCAGTCAAATCATAATCCTGCAAATGTGCTGGAAAAGATGATTGTCTCCTGGGCCGCACAATAGGGACTTCAGCTGATATCTGCTTCTCCATAACTGTGGAAAACTCTTGCTCCGGCTCGAAGGACCATATAGAAAACTGTTGACTATCAATCAGTTTGGGGTTGCCAGTGGGGGACTAGTTCACCACAGATGTCCGGTTAGAGACATGAAGAAGCAGCAGAAAGTTTTCTTTGCAGCTTTATTTTCTCCACAACAATTCCATATGCTTCAATAAAGGTTTAGCACATAAGTGCAGATGAGTACATTCGTGAGGCCATGAGTATGGCTGTGGTCTAAAACAAAGCATACAATATATATATATATATATGAAGAGTTCAGATGCAAAAGCCTCTAAATGCCATTTGAAATTTTCTTATAGAATGATCATTTTTATTAAGCTTGTATATTTAAGTTCAGTAATTTCACTTAAATTATAATTAATAGGTAATCTTCATGGCCATTTAAGTGAAATTATTGAATTTAAATATACGAGCTTGATAAAAATGATCATTCTATAAGAAAATTTCAAATGGCATTTAGAGGCTTTTGCATCTGAACTCTTCATATATATATATCAATATAACATAACATAACATAACGGGTGGTGGTGGCGCAATGGATAAGACACATGCCTTTGGTGTGAGAGACCCGGGTTCGAATCCACTGTGAGACACCAATGTGTCCCTGAGCAAGACACTTAACCCCTAGTTGCTCCAGAGGCGTGCGACCTCTGACATATATAGCAATTGTAAGTCGCTTTGAATAAAAGCGTCAGCTAAATGAATAAATGTAAATGTAAAAATGTAACAAAACAAAAACAATTCAATAACAAGATAAATACATACAATGAGATGTAGCAGAAATGCTTCCATGAAACATAAGCAACATCATGTGAACACAAATGAATCCCTACTTCTATGTGAAGCATCCCCAAACAAGGAGCAGACAAAACAGCACCAAACAAACAAACACATTTCATCCAACAGTCAACATGAGTTGAAATACATAAACCAACTTACTTGTATTATATACGCACACGCACACGCACACGCACACATCAATGGCAAGAAAGCATAGAGTCTGTTTGCTACACTCATCCCATGCAGAGCTATTTACTACAAATGCTAATCAATGCCACCTGCTGGAGATGGGCGGAGCCTAGTGTCTTCACGTTGCTGCTTTGACAGCGTGCTCTGAGATTGGCTGATTGCCAGAGCAAGTCTCACACTCAATACAAAATTTACAATGGGCCTTTTTAACAATCAGCAAAGGATTAATTGATTTCTAGCCCTTGCATTAGCTTTTATTTCTGGAGATGAGAAGGAAAAACCCGCCTGGAAAAACTAGCACACCACGTTGCTTCCATTATGAGCGCGCTCGCCACGCGCCTACATTTGAAATAACGACCTTGAGCGCGAAAAAGACGCGATATGTGAACGGCCCCTAGAAGCAGACGTCTGAAATGAAAGGCAAGAACGGTTTTCATTTACAGTAGCATGAACCACGAGTAGTCGAGTAACTCGAGTATTGTTTTGATAAGAAATCGACTAGCAGAAATCAATAGTCGTGCAACCCCTAATATACACTCACCTAAAGGATTATTAGGAACACCATACTAATACTGTGTTTGACCCCCTTTCGCCTTCAGAACTGCCTTAATTCTACGTTGCATTGATTCAACAAGGTGCTGAAAGCATTCTTTAGAAATGTTGGCCCATATTGATAGGATAGCATCTTGCAGTTGATGGAGATTTGTGGGATGCACATCCAGGGCACGAAGCTCCCGTTCCACCACATCCCAAAGATGCTCTATTGGGTTGAGATCTGGTGACTGTGGGGGCCATTTTAGTACAGTGAACTCATTGTCATGTTCAAGAAACCAATTTGAAATGATTCGAGCTTTGTGACATGGTGCATTATCCCGCTGGAAGTAGCCATCAGAGGATGGGTACATGGTGGTCATAAAGGGATGGACATGGTCAGAAACAATGCTCAGGTAGGCCGTGGCATTTAAACGATGCCCAATTGGCACTAAGGGGCCTAAAGTGTGCCAAGAAAACATCCCCCACACCATTACACCACCACCACTAGCCTGCACAGTGGTAACAAGGCATGATGGATCCATGTTCTCATTCTGTTTACGCCAAATTCTGACTCTACCATCTGAATGTCTCAACAGAAATCGAGACTCATCAGACCAGGCAACATTTTTCCAGTCTTCAACTGTCCAATTTTGGTGAGCTCGTGCAAATTGTAGCCTCTTTTTCCTATTTGTAGTGGAGATGAGTGGTACCCGGTGGGGTCTTCTGCTGTTGTAGCCCATCCACCTCAAGGTTGTGCGTGTTGTGGCTTCACAAATGCTTTGCTGCATACCTCGGTTGTAACGAGTAGTTATTTCAGTCAAAGTTGCTCTTCTATCAGCTTGAATCAGTCGGCCCATTCTCCTCTGACCTCTAGCATCAACAAGGCATTTTCGCCCACAGGACTGCCGCATACTGGATGTTTTTCCCTTTTCACACCATTCTTTGTAAACCCTAGAAATGGTTGTGCGTGAAAATCCCAGTAACTGAGCAGATTGTGAAATACTCAGACCGGCCCGTCTGGCACCAACAACCATGCCACGCTCAAAATTGCTTAAATCACCTTTCTTTCCCATTCTGACATTCAGTTTGGAGTTCAGGAGATTGTCTTGACCAGGACCACACCCCTAAATGCATTGAAGCAACTGCCATGTGTTTGGTTGATTAGATAATTGCATTAATGAGAAATTGAACAAAACTTGACTCTTCTGTAGTTACATCGTGTACTTAGACCGACGGAAAATGAAAAGTTGTGATTTTCTAGGCTGATATGGCTAGGAACTATATTCTCATTCCTGCGTAATAATCAAGAAACTTTGCTGCAGTACCATGGGTGAAGCAGGCGTAATGATATGACGCAGCGCATGCTGCCTGATAATAGGCTACTGAGCTGGGGACTATTTTCAGGTGCTGCGTCATATCATTACGCCTGCTTCACCCATGGTACTGCAGCAAAGTTTCTTGATTATTACGCAGGAATGAGAGTATAGTTCCTAGCCATATCAGCCTAGAAAATCACAACTTTTCATTTTCTGTCGGTCTTAGTACACGATGTAACTACAGAAGAGTCAAGTTTTAAATAGGAAAAATATCGAAACTCTTTGTTCATTTTTTTAAGAGAGATGCTAACGGTCTTGTCCGGTTCAATTCATTATGCTAAGCTATGTTAAAAGTGGGACCCCCAGACCCGGAGATCGGCTGAATGGATTTGAAAACGGTAAAACTCAACTGTTTAACTCTGGGGGAGTTGTAAAATGAGCCTATTTCCAAAAAAAGTGGAGTATCCCTTTAAGAAGTAGCCTACACTCGATAATTTGATTCTGGAAACGGGTCTGTTGGCTCGGTAAGTTTCGTTTGTATCCCCAGCCAACATTTTTTGTTTTCCAAACGTTCACTTTTGGTTATGGAAACATTAAAAAGTAAAACTTAACTTTTACTTGGAACGTTGATTTGTAACTAGTGATGTGACATTTGAACCGAGGCGTCGGAGCTTGTGTCGAGAAAAAATGGGCGTGCCAGATGAAGCCGCGATTCGAGGCTTTGTTGTTAACGTGAAAATCACGTGACTAATGACAAACGAGGCCTCGGTTTGTGTGGATACGTCATCGGTTCGGTCTGAGTGTCGCTTCCGGAAAAAGCGGGTTCGAAACTCGCGCCACCTTGAGGGTGTTGTCAGCAGTAGTAGAAGCAGTTGTAGTAGTGTCAGAGAGTCAGATAACTATCAATGTCATTGTCGTTATTGTGTCATATATGTATTAGGGATGTATATTATTGCATTATCAGGTTAGAATAGTTATAGTATATTGTTATTATTAATTATAGTAGCTACATTAGGCTATAGTCTTGTTATATGAATTAGATAATATTATTTGGATTGATTTGGATTTTTGGATCTGGACTGGATTGCTTTTTGATTTGGATTGCCCTTTTGGATTTGTTTACTTTTGTGACCTCTTCCTTTTTCCTGGAAATGGAGCCAGGAAAATTTGGAGTGACAGTGACACTTTTGTTGTTCATACTGTCACTATCCAAACAATTTATGAATAATTAATTAACTGTGTGTGTGTGTGTGTGACAGTTGTCTCTGCACAAGTAAATTCAGACAGAGAAAGATACATATTTTATACTATACCCAGGCAATGGACAAATGTCTGCTCAGGTCTTTTTTTAAAGGTTACAGACATTAACAGTGAGAAGAAAATAAATAAAGTTTATTTATCGGGGACGACACTGGTTCAGAATTAATTCATTTTACTGCTATTTCTTTTCACAGTAGCTAGGTGTCACTAGTGAGCAATGCTGAATGAAGCTTCGAGTAATGAACCTTTGGCTGAAGCAATGGGCTGCGAGGTCTCCTGGGTTCAGGAAGCCTAATTTTTCCATCACTATTTGTAACATTCCAACAACATTCCAATGAACATCATTTGAAGGCTAGTGTCACAAATTGCTCTAGACACGAAGGTTGAAAAGGGAAAATCCAAGGACAGGCAGAGATCAAAACCAAGAAACGGGAATAACAGACAGAACGCTCAGAATTGCAGTACAAACACTAAACAAGACTTCACAGTGAATGAATGAGAAAACCAGGCTTATTTGAGGTGAGCTAAACAAGGTAATGACAGGTGGATGTGATCATGGCTGATTAGTCTGGGCAAAGGATTATGGGGAATGGAGTCAGTGAGGGAATGATAATAGTCTGATGTGGAGTGCCCTCTGCTGGCTCTCACGGGCACTCCAGCTGGTGACTGTAACAGTTAGTATGATTTGCCTGAAACATTTGAACACCAGCTGTTAACAAGCAGAATCACTGAAGGAAAGAGAAACAGCAAGACCGGGAATAACTGACTTCCAGCCACAGCCTTGATGATGAAATCAACTGAAGATAAAAGAAAACATTAAATCTCTCAAGGTCTCAACAGAGGATGATTAAACATCTCCACAAATAGTTTTACCAGTTTCACTTATTGCTAACCAGTTGACTTTATTTCTTTCAAACTTACAAATATTCTTACTGAGATAAAGGTTTTCGTTAGAAGTCACCATGATGGTAATCAGTGTGTGCTTTAGTTGGTCCTCTTGATCCTTGATTTGAGTGTTTTAAGGAAACATTTATGTATTGCTTGAGAAAGTTCAAAAAGCAGACTGATATGTTTTTTATTGACTATCAAATTAGTGCTTTAGTTTTATGACTGGTTTAAATAATTGAAGTTGAAGCATTAATGTATAAAAAAGGTGTTGTGATAGAAAGAGCACTTGTAGCACTGAAGAGATCTGTGTGAAATCTTCCAAAAACACTACAACCTTCTTGTGTAAATGTTGAGACACACTTAGACAATCACTCATCATGCAAACCTCAACAATGGTGACCCAGCAAAAATGATTTATGTCTAAAGAGTAAAATAATTCAGCTACATAATGTATTCATGCTGCAATGCATGCTGGGAGCCATGAATGAGTTTGGTGTGCTGGCATTGTTGTCTTTCATATGCTGATTGTTGATGTCTGTGAGTGTCTAAATAACACACCAATTTATGACTTCATGCTCACAATATAGTTTCAGAATTTTTCAGAATGTCTGATTATCATAGTATCACAGCAGCACAATATTTAAACAAATGAATAACATAACTCACTTATCAGTGAGAACTGATATAAACAATGAATCAGACCACTTCACAATGACATTAATTAACAGACAACATCACCTGATGTTATTCTGTCTCAGATTCCTCTGACACAGTAAATGTGTTTTCTGAACACATTAAAGCAGCCAGAGAAAAACTAACAAAACAATCAAGATGCAAGAGCCCAACTAGGAAACACTGATCATGGTGAATGAGCATGAAATGGGCGTTTGGAATTTGCCCTTTGCCCACATCTCAATAATTTCAACTTCTCAGTAGATAGAGAAACTAGAGAAACAGTGTCATTGAGCTGTTGTATGTCTCTCTCTGGAATGTTTGACTGTTTCGCTGTTTAGGCTGTTGTGTGCATTTGTGTTTGCAGAAAAATGGCAGAAGCCAGTATTTCTGTGGCTGAGGATCAGGTCATCTGTCCAATCTGTCTGGATCTACTGAAGGAACCAGTGACCATTCCCTGTGGACACAGTTACTGTATGCGCTGTATTACAGACTACTGGAATAAAGAAGATCAGACGGGAGTCTACAGCTGCCCTCAGTGCAGACAGACCTTCACTCCAAGACCTGTTTTAGGGGAAAACACCATGCAAGTGCTGGAGAAACTCAAGACGACAAAACTACAAGCTACTCGTACTGTTTGGTGTGAGTGTGACGTCTGTACTGGGGACAAAAACAAAGCCATCAAGTCTTGTCTGGTGTGTCTGGAATCTTACTGTCAAATTCACCTCAAAGAACATGACCGTTTCTTTCAAGATGAGACACGAAATAACAGATGCCAATGAACGACTGCAGGAGATGATCTGCCCTCAACATAATAAACCGCTGGAATATTTCTGTCTGACTGACCTGCAGTATATCTGTTACCTGTGTATAATGGGCAAGCACAAAATCCACAAGACTGTATCAGCTGAAGCAGAGAGGGGTGAGAACCAGGTAAGTTGGGGTTATGCTAATGCTAACAGTAACGCCTAAACACGTCAAAACAACAAGAAACATGTTTTGTATGCGTACATTATAAACATCAAACACTGAACAAAAACTGATACTTTAATTTTATTGACAAAGTAAAAAGCATATTTCAGACCAGAAGCATATTATGTGAATCTTAATATTAGCCTAAATAATATTAGCATTGCTTCCTCCTTTTTGAATCAAAATTCCAATTATTATTTTTTACTTTTTATGTTTTATCATGTGATTAACAATTATTTGTTCATTTCAGTCGGCACTGAATATTTTAAACGGATTCAATGTTGCTGAGGTTTATGTACAGAATTGAAGTAATTTCAAAATTGCAGTGTGAATGTGGACTATTTGAATTCTATTGTATGAAAATAACTTTTAATATTTTTTAACAAACTCGTGCACCACTTAAAATATATTGGTATTGGGTATTAGGTTGGAGTGACAATCTTGAAAAACTATGTTGAGCGCAAGTGTGGTGTTTCTGGCAAGGTGAGTTTTAAAACCTTCTAATGAAAGAGTTGCTGCAGACTAAACTCCAGTCAGTCAGTGAAAAAACGTATTCTTATGGTTAATTGATTATTAATTTGAGCCACTAGACTAGAGGAATATGTCCCCTAAGACTCCAAATGAGAGCTTTTCAGTGTTGTTAGGAATGTTGTAAGACGATGCTGAGTATTGTGCTGCTCTTTTTAAATAATGGTGAATCTCACTGCATGTAAACAGACACAGTAAATGTGCTCTTTATGAACCATCCCAAGCTCTGTTTTTAATCTCTGGAAAACCTTTATTTAAAAAAGAAAGAAAATTGTGCTGAAGTATTTTTCTTCATGTTTCCAGTCTCTCTCTGCAGACTTGGTACCTGCAGACCAGAGCAGAATTGATGAATTAGTAATTGAATTGGAAAAAATCGGTGATAACTTAACAGGTAATAAACAGAATAGATCATTTTACTTACTGTTACGTTGTGGTAGGCCCTACATAATGTTCACTGTTACAGAAATGACATTAGGGATGCACAGTTCATCATACACACACACACACACACACACACACACACACACACACACACACACACACACACACACACACACACACACACACACACACACACAAAAAGAATTCTGTAAAAAAAAACAGATAACTGGCAGAAAATTACCAGGACATTATGCAGTAATTTTACGGACATTTCCGTTAAAGGGATAGTTCACTTTGAAATTAATTTTTGGTATGTTTTAGCTTACCTCAAGGGCATCCAAGATGTAGGTGTCTTTTTTTCCGCAGTAGTTTCAATTTTGATATTTTTAGGTCAAACCGTTCTTGTCTGTCAAACCGCTCGTTTCGTGTCTTAGGCCATCAATGTGTACTTACGATGGGGAATTGTTTAATTTGGACGACGGAGAATTGTTTTAATTTGGACTCTGTGCTTGTGTTTTGAGATAATGACCATAGACCTGCATTATATGACTGACAGACAAGAACGGTTTGACCTAAAAATATCAAAATTGAAACTACTGCGGAAAAAAAGACACCTACATCTTGGATGCCCTTGAGGTAAGCTAAAACATACCAAAAATTAATTTCAAAGTGAACTATCCCTTTAACCCTAAAACACAATACAATGAAGTTCAAAATTCAAAATGCAGGTAAAACACCTCTAAAAAATAAACAGGGAAAATTCTGTCAAATTAATACGGTACATTCTGCCCTATGTTTACAGATTATTTTTAGAGTGTAGCCTTTATTAATGATTACAGCTATACCACGATTAACCAATGATGAAAGTGTTATTTACAACATGTCATTTAGTTGTGCCACTGTTGTGTCAAAAGTTCCTGTTAACAAAGTGTTTTTGTATTAATTGAGAATTGTGCTTATTAACGGGTGTAAAAAGGGATATGCAACAAATCATACAACAGATGCACAACAAAGTCATGGATTTTATATGCATGTCCTCTATGACCTGTAAATAACCAAAACTACAATTTTAAACAGGTTCATATGCATATATTTTACCTTGACTAGATGCCTATAGCATCCTTAGGTTTTCATATTTTTATTAAAGGGATAGCCTAAAGGTATTTTTCAGCACGTTATTTTAACTTCTAATGCATTTCATGATTACAGCTCCTTGTTTGTAATTTTTGTTTTTATAAATTTAAACTTGTTTTTGTTTCACGTTTTCTGTAGCTTATAGAATCATGGGTCCAAAAGACAAGTCTTCATTCATTAAGGCAAGTTTATTTATATAGCACATTTCATACACTATGGTCATTCAAAGTACTTTACACAGAAAGGAATCAAAATAATCACAAAATAAAGCAAGGAAAATTAAAACAGTAATACAAGGAATTAAAAGAGTAAAAAGATGATGCATAGATAAACTTCTCAAGTGGACAAAAAGCGGACTTTGAGTGAACCCTTAGTATTTCTAGCTGATGTGATCCTAATGATCTGAGTGGTCTGTTAGGTTTATATTCAGTGAGCATATCTACAATAGGCCATTGAGTGATTTAAATACCAGTAATAATACTTTAAAATCAATCCTAAATGTGAATGAGTTACCATACTTGGCCATCACGTGTCACTTTCACTTTTCACTTTCAATGTAAAGATTGGAGGATTGATGTGATATGTTCCTATCTTCTGGTTCTGTTCAGAATCTTGGCAGCCGCATTCTGCATAAACTGTCTTATGGTCTTTTTGGGAAGGCCAGTGAGGAGTCCATGACAACAATCCACCCTGCTGTTGATGAAAGCATGAACAGATTTAACATATTAAAGTTTGTGACAATATATAACTTTGAACGTGTGGAACTGGCCGCCCGTTACACTGAACCAGTGATCATTCAGAGGAGCAAAGAGCAGACTGAGAAATACTGTCAAGATTATGTGAGGTCTGCTCACACTTCTGGAACAAAAACATCAACTCAACTGTTATCAAATGACAAGAATCACAGCATCAGAATAGACCAGCTGTTCAGTCCCGACAGTGACGGAAACACACCGAAAACTGTGATTCTCTGTGGTGATTCTGGAAGAGGTAAATCCTTCACGTTACAGAAGATCATGTTGGACTGGGCATCTGGAAAACTTTACTCTGAAAACTTTGATGTGGTTTTTCGGTTGAAGAGTGACGAGCTGAAGTGTATTCCTGAGGAGATGAGCTTGATTGAGCTCTTGAGCTGGAGTTGCAGTTTAACATCAGATCAGATCTCACAGATACTAGAGTTAACACCAGAGAAAGTTCTCTTCCTCATTGATGGAATGGATGAGTTCTCATTTAATCCACACATTCAAATATTATTGCCTACTGATCCATACCAGAAAGCCCCAACTATGGACATCCTTAATTGCTTACTGAGGGATCTCTTACTGTTGGGGTCATCTGTGATTGTCACCACTAGATATACAGCTGCCGCAGAATTAAGCAATCTCCTCAAAGGACCTCAGCGTATCATTGAGATTGTGGGCTTCTCTGAGAGAGGGGTGCAGGAGTACTTCCACAAATTCTTTCAGGATGAGCAACTCTTCAAGAAAACATATGAGAGTGTGAAAGCAAATGAAGGCCTCCTGACGACTTGCTCTGTGCCTTTGCTGTGTTGGATGGTCTGTTTTTGTCTGGAGAAGCACATTATAGATGGTGATCATGTGATGGCAGAACTAAAGACAACCACCTCCATATATGTTCACTTTGTGTCCACTCTTCTGGAGCATCATGGCCAGAGTCAGTCTGTTCTCACCATGCTGAGGAGTCTGGGTCAGCTGGCAGAGAGAGGAATACAAAATCAGCAAGTCTTTTTTGATAAAAAGAGTGTGGCTGAGACTGGCCAAGGTCCTGCTACTTCTCTGTTCTTGTGTAAAGATGATCTTAAAGGAAAAGAAAAACATGAACCATTTTTCAAGTTTATCCATTTCAGCTTTCAGGAGTTCTTCACTGCTCTTTATTATCTCTTGCTGGATGAAGAAGAGTCTTGTTGGAAAGTCAGTGAGCTGTTTTACTTGATGGAATCAGAAGCTATCATTTACAGATCATCTCCAATTTTCCGAGGTAGACTATCAAATCCCATCCCTTCAGTCATGATGTTTCTCTGTGGTCTCTACAACGAGAAGGTGAGCAGCCAACTCTTTGAAAAGATAAATTGGACTGTTCCTCACAACATAAAACTAAAGAAAAGAGAACTGAAAAAAAAGCTGATAAAAAGGATTCATGCAATGACACGCCAGTATGGATTTGAGTTATTTGGTCTCCACTGTCTGTATGAGCTCCAGGATGAGGAGTGTGTCAGGAAAGCGCTGGAAACTCACAGCTTCATGGATCTGTCTTGTATTTCTCTGAGGAGCACAGACTGTTGGGCGCTGCTGTACTGTCTTCAGTTCTGTCCACACATCAGAGAACTGAACCTCATGTACTGTGATTTAACAGCTGATAAACTCAAGATTCTTCAGCCAGCACTCTGTATGTGTGAGACTCTGAGGTCAGTGTCATGCATGATTGTTGTTGTTAATTTAGATAAATTGTTTAATTTTATATATTTTTCAAGTAATTATTAGGATTCAAGTGCACACACACTTGTATTCAAGAAAACGTCTCGGTTACGTATGTAACCCTCGTTCCCTGAGAAGGGAACGGAGACGTTACGTCGGATGACGACGAATGGGGTTTCGCTTAGAAAGCCTATCACCTTCGAGTATATAAAACGAGCCAATGGCAATGAAATGCCATGGGTCTGCGGAATTTGTATAGCGTAGGTCCGCCCCCCTCTGGGGGTATATAAGGAAGTACGCTGGCAACATGCAGATATGTCTTCGCTGAGGAGCCGAGACTGAACTCAGGCGTTCCCAGCGGTACAGCTGAAGTGGCAGGGAGACGTAACGTCTCCGTTCCCTACTCAGGGAACGAGGGTTACATACGTAACCGAGACGTTCCCTTTCGTGGTCACTCCGAGTTACGTCGGATGACGACGAATGGGGTCCCCAGTCTAATCACGCCACCTCGGCTGTCTTCCAGTGCCCTGCGTAAGTCTGAGCTCCGTGTCGTGAGACTAGCACGGACGAAGGAGTCCTACTTAACACAGGAATACCAAGGTACACTGGGAAGCATATCTCAGAGGAAATATGCAATTATGCCCAGCCCTAAGGAGGGGACTTGGAATACACATATGACCCCGAGGGGCTGCATATGGAATATCACTGGGGTGTCCAGCCGCAGGTGGAATGTTTCAACCCCAGGGGTGGCAAGGTAGCTTGCCGAGGGAAAGACACATGCTCAAAGAGGCTTACAGTGGAAATACACATTTGGGGGTCGCCCAGAGGGGGAACCATGCACATGGAGGCACCTAGCCAAGCGCGAAAGCTGCCAGTGGCATAACTCTGGCGATGACGTCGACAGTGCTGGAGGAGACTCAGGGCTTATTAGGCTCACCTGAGGAAAATATCGCACGTATCCCGTCCGTGGAGAGGAATGGCGAGCAAGCGAAGACACCTGAGCAGAATCTAGTACCGGCTAGTTGAAGCGAGTACATGAGAAGAAACTGGCTCCACTCGGAGATTATAGAATCTCGCGAATGTATTGGGTGTCGCCCAGCCTGCAGCTCTACAATGTCTGTTAGCGAGGCGCCATGCGCTAGAGCCCAAGAGGACGCCACACTCCGAGTGGAGTGGGCCGTCACACCAAGGGGGCATGGTCGACCTTGCTGCTGGTATGCCAAAGCAATGGCGTCCACTATCCAGTGGGACAACCTTTGCTTGGAGAGAGCCTTTCCCTTCAGCTTCCCACCATAACAGACAAAGAGCTGGTCTGAGGTCCTGAAACACCGCGTTCTGTCTACTTAAGCACGGAGGGCGCGTACTGGACAGAGCAGTGCCAAGGCTGGTTCACTACCTGGTCTCGAAAGGGTGTGGTAGGAACCTTGGGCACATATCCAGGCCGGGGTCTCAGGATCACGTGAGAGTTAGCCGGCCCGAATTCCAGGCGCGCTTCGTCAACCGAAAATGCCTGCAGGTCCCCTACCCTCTTGATGGAGGCCAATGCAACCAGGAACTTAAGCTCCACTGATTGCAGAGGCTCAAAGGGAGCACTCTGCAGGGCAGATAAAACCACTGAGAGGTCCCAAGAGGGTACGAGGGGAGGACGAGGAGGATTCAGTCTCCTCGCTCCCCTCAGGAACCTGATGATCAGGTCGTGCTTTCCCAGAGACTTACCATCGACTGCGTCGTGATGTGCGGCAATAGCGGCAACATACACTTTCAGGGTGGAGGGAGACAGCCTTCTCTCCAACCTTTCTTGCAGGAAGGAAAGCACGACACTGATCGGGCATTTCGTGGGTTCTTGATGTTTAGAAGAACACCAGTTGACGAAGAGGTTCCACTTCAACGCATAGGCATGTCTCGTGGACAATGCTCTAGCGGAAGTGATGGTAGCCACCACCGCTGGTGGTAGGGTACTCAAACCTGCCTCGTCCCATCCAGGAGCCACACATGGAGGTTCCAAAGATCGGGACGAGGGTGCCAAAGGGTACCCTGTCCCTGAGAAAGCAGGTCCTTCCTCAGGGGAATTGGCCAGGGAGGTGCTGTCGCGAGAAGTACTAGTTCTGAGAACCAGGTCCGGTTGTGCCAATACGGGGCAACCAAAATGACCTGCTCATCGTCCTCCCTGATCTTGCGCAAGGTCTGCGCAAGAAGGCTCACTGGGGGAATATTTGCGTAGGCCCCGCGGCCAGCTGTGCGCCAGTGCATCCGTGCCGAGCGTGCCCTCGGTCAGGGAATAATACCGGTCGCAGTGGGACGAGTCGTGGGAGGCAAACAGGTCTACCTGTGCGTCCCCGAACTGATCCCAAATCAGCTGGACCGACTGGGGATGGAGTCTCCATTCTCCAGCGAGAGGCCGAAGCTGAGACAGCTCATCGGCCGCCTGGTTCAGGTCTCCCGGGATATAAATGGCTCGAAGCGACCTCAGATGCTTCTGACTCCATATGAGGAGGTGGCGAGCGAGTTGCGACATACGGCGGGAGCGTAGACCACCTTGATGGTTGATTTACGCTACTGTCGCGGTATTGTCTGAACGGACTAGTACGTGCTGACCCTTGAGCAACGCACGGAAGCGGTGCAGGGCGAGACGTACAGCCAGCAACTCGAGGCAATTGACATGCCAAAGGCGCTGGGGTCCTGTCCAGGAGCCCGCGGCAGCATGTCCATTGCACATGGCGCCCCAGCCCATGGTGGAGGCATCTGTTGATACAACCACATGCCGGGAAACTCGTTCTAAGGGCACTCCGGCCCGTAGAAAACTGAGGTTCGACCACGGGGTGAAGGTCTGACGGCAGGCCGGAGTCACTGGAACTCGGAGCGTGCCGTGATGCCATGCCCACCTCGGGACTCGATCGCGAAGCCAAAGCTGAAGCGGTCTCATATGAAGCAATCCGAGCGGCGTTACTGCGGCTGCGGATGCCATATGCCCCAGGAGCCTCTGAAATAGTTTCAGTGGAACCGCGCTCTTGCCCTCGAACTGGCGAAGACAAGTCAGCAGTGACTGCGCGCGCTCGCTCGTAAGCTGCGCGCACATGGCGACCGAGTCGATCTCCATACCGAGAAAAGAGATCCTCTGCACGGGGCAGAGTTTGCTCTTCTCCCAGTTGACCCGAAGGCCCAGACGAGCTAGGTGCCGGAGCACTAGGTCCCTGTGTTCGCAAACCTGGTCTCGAGAGTGAGCTAGGATAAGCCAGTCGTCGAGATAGTTCAGGATGCGAACCCCGTGTTCCCGAAGGGGAACAAGGGCTGCCTCGACGACTTTCGTAAAGACGCGAGGAGACAGGGCTAGCCCGAATGGGAGAACCACGTACTGGTATTCCCGCCCCTCGAAAGCAAACCGAAGAAACGGTCTGTGTCGAGGTAAAATGGAGACATGGAAGTAGGCGTCCTTCAGGTTGATCGCTGCAAACCAATCCTGCGGCCGCACGCACTGGAGGATGCGTTTGGCCGTGAGCATCTTGAACGGCAGCCTGTGAAGGGAGCGGTTCAAGACACGCAGGTTGAGGATTGGCCGTAACCCACCAGATTTCTTCAGTACAGTGAAGTAGGGGCTGTATAAGCCGGACTTCATTTCGGCTGGAGGGACTGTCTCGATCGCACCCTTCGCCAGTAGGGTGACGACCTCCGCTCTCATGACAGGGGCATTGCCACCGAGCTCTGGCAGGGGTTTGGCGACAGAGGGGGATGAGAGGAGCGTGGCCCGTGGGCGGCGCGTGCTGTCATCCACAGCCTCTTGGGGCTCAGAGAAAGCTTCTGAAAAGAACTGAGCCCTAACTCCAAGCTGCCCGTCTCAGGAGTACTGCTTAGCCAGGTGTTAGCCGGCTAAGGGGCAGAGACAGGCGGTGCCAGCCTCCAGCGAGCTCCTCGTGCTCAGGCCGGAGAAGGCTCGAGGGGAGGAGCCGCATGGAGGCGGCGTCGGCGGAAAGCAGACTAAGGAGACCACACGGACGGATGACCGTCAGTGCAGAAGCCTCAGTCCGCTTCTAGAGTGATCAAAGACTGTTGGGCGCAGTCCTCAACCACACCGCCGACCAAGCTGCCCGTCTCAAGAGTGCTGCTTAGGCTGGCGTGGCAGTCTAAGGGGCGGAGACGGGCAGCGCCGCCCTCCTGCGACCTCCTTCTGCCCAGGGCCGGTGAAGGCCCGAGGGGAGGAGCCGCATGGAGGTGGCCTTGGCGGGAAGCAGACCAAGGAGACCACACGGATGGATGACCATCAGTGCAGACGAACCTGAGTCCGCTTCTGGTGGCCGAAGCCAGCCCGCCGAAGAGCCCAGCCTGGGACATGGGGGAGCTGAGAAAATGAATTCTCAGACCCCCTCACATCAACCAGGCTAAGCCCATGTCTGGACCACTCTAGTGGACACCACCTGACCCAGGATCACGCAGGTACCGATGTCGCCCGAGAGCGTGGTCAAAAGTGTGCGCGGCGGAACGACCAGGCCGGGCATGGGAGGCATAGCGTCCCAGCAAGGGGGCGTGGTCGAGTTTCCGCGTTCTGTCAGTGTTGGCCAGGGAAGGACTAGCGTTCCACTGCGGCCGGTTCTGACAGAACTCCTGAGTCAGCACTGCCTCGAAGGCGAAGGCGACACACAGGACTGCATGCCTGTGTCACAAAAGTGACAGAGAACATACAGACCAAGATCGCCTCACGATCAAGGACAACGAAGGCGTGGACTCCCGCGGGCCGGAAGCGTCCTGATGCACATCCGGGAAAGCCTACAGCGCTCGGGGGGAGGGCGGCGTCACTCCAACCGATGCTTTCAGCTGCCCGGGAAAGCATGGCCATCAGCTCTGGATCTGACTCGACTAACGCTGACTCCAGAGGGAGGCAACGCAGTCGAATCCTCATTTCCAGAGGAATCAAGCCCGCCTTGTGATGCTGTGAGTGACATGACACCATCTGCTGGAGCCCCGAATGAAACACTGGGTCCCCGAGAGGAACCAGGCACACACGGAAGCCCCACGGTTTGCGATGTAGAGGGGGGCGTGGTTTTTTATTTATTTTTTTATTTTAGTATTGTACCACACTGTAACCCTCAGATCACCCTGGCCACCAGCCAAAGTATCCCATAGGAGAGATAGATTGGGGTGTGGCAGAGGGGACTCTACCCACACTGAGATCATTGAGTCTCGATCTATAAACATCGCGATGGTCATGTTCCCGCAATGAAAACATGACTCATCCACGAGCGCTGCCGAGCGTGATTAAGCCCAACACGCGAAACAACGCTTGTGACCGTTAGGCAGATGAATCACGCACCCACATCCAGTAAATACACGGGCGAACCGTCTTGAAAAAGACGTGCCGCGTGCAGCTCTTTTAGAGAGGAAAAAGTTCAGCAGAGTGCTGAAGCGCCCAGGGAGAAACACACTCACTGTCGGCAGATCACTGCACAAAACAGCAGCAGGCAATGCGATCTCGCTGGAACGCGCCATCACACAAACACACTGAAGAGCCGCTCGTCTCGTAGAATGAAGATGATTCAGAATGGCTTGTAGGAGTGAAGAGAACTCTTGGCTCCGAAGCGAAAACATATCTGCATGTTGCCAGCGTACTTCCTTATATACCCCCAGAGGGGGGCGGACCTACGCTATGCAAATTCCGCAGACCCATGGCATTTCATTGCCATTGGCTCGTTTTATATACTCGAAGGTGATAGGCTTTCTAAGCGAAACCCCATTCGTCGTCATCCGACGTAACTCGGAGTGACCACGAAATGGAATGTTATTTTTTACTTTTTTATGGATAATTGATTCAGACAAATTAATGAAAAAACAAATGAAATAAACATGAATAGAGTGATGACATTTTCTATGCACATGCATTTTTAACTAGATTTTATAAAACATTTTTACGAAGCCCTGCACATGACATGCAAGAATAAATAGTAAATCGCACGATTTAGCCTACTATTTTTTTTTCTTCTGCATGTCATGTGCGGGGCTCCGTAATTGTACTTTTCTTCATGGACACTTTTATTTGTCATATATTCGCCATACTTTTATGTGGCCCATATATCACAAATATGTCATGGCTTACTTTTAATAAAACATTCAGTAACACATTTAAAATTATAGATGATTTTTGTTTTTGACTTAAGGTTTTCAGTGGAGCATTTGTCAGAAGTTGGAGATTTGATCCAGATTCTCGGGGAATCAAAAATCTTGAGAGAACTGAAGTAAATTACTTTCATAATCATTGCCATTTTAAATTACTAGTTGTTTAAACAAGTTATCTGTTCTTCTGACTTGGTAGAGTTCAAGAGGATGAATACAGCTCTGAGAGTCTCAGATGGACACTTGATCTGTCAGTCACTCGTGGAGATGTCTTGTAAGAATCTATTGCACATACTGTAATCTTTCTTATCAAGATGGTATAATTTATATTTCAGAGTATATTCATGGTGAGTGTATGATGCTGTTATCAAATGTTCCTCTGTGTCTCTGTCTGTTTCAGGTTGTCTTTGAGTTCCTCTGAGAAGAATCCATCATTTCCAGCAGTCTTCAACATCAGTCTTACATGTTCACACTCAGAGATATCCAGCACTGACTGGACACTCTTCTTACAGACACTCAGCAAGGCAGGAAAATTATCAGAAGAGTAAGAAAAATATTCCTTTTGCCATTTACTCTATATATCTCATCAGTAGCTTTACTGTTATTCAAACATGTTGTGGTCAAATATATTTTTGCAGCTCTTCAGCTCTTGATGAACATGTCAGTTTGCTTCTGTCTTCATTTCACTCTGTGGGTTTGAAGAAGTTGGATCTGAAGTTGTTCAGTCTGAATGAGAGCTGGGCTTCTGGGATCATCTCCCTCGTCCAGACCTGCACCAGTCTACAGCAGCTCAGGTACGAGGATTTGCATAAGCAAATGATAACTGACTGAACAGAATGTTAATTATTTGACAAACTCTAAATCTATAGCCATTATTGATTTGTTCATCATAAATAATACTTTAAACTCTCCTGCATAAATAATACTTTAAAAAGTCACTAACTAAATTATAGCATGTATTGCATGTATTATGAACAATTTTTGCTTATTACTGTTTGTGTTACTGCAATATTGCAGTGTCAGTGTCACTAGATTGCTGTTGGAGGAGGGACTCGTATTACTGAAGAAATCACTGATGGATCCACACTGCACTGTGACCATTGAAGGGTTTGTGCATTTGACTTTATCCAATGATGAGGAATAAAGAATAAGGAAGCTCACTTTATTTCATTTTAATCCCAAAAAAGGTGAATTTCTTATACAAAATAGATAGATTAATAGATAATTATGGAGTATAAAATCTACAAAACTTCCATTACTGAGAATATCTAATATCGATTTTTTAAAATGTTATTCAATTTAGTAGGTGTGTGCCTAATTAAGTTGGCTTGGAAAAGATTGCAGACTTAGATTGCAGAATGCTCAAATTGAGCCAAGACTACGGTGGCCCATTAGTGTACAAGCCAAACACTCAAATCTAAATTCTCTGAAGCCCTAGACTCAATTAAACTACCATTCAATGTACTTATAAACGTCTATCTATCTATCTATCTATCTATCTATCTATCTATCTATCTATCTATCTATCTATCTATCTATCTATCTATCTATCTATCTATCTATCTATCTAATCTTTATTTTTTTCTAGCTAATCTATCTTTCTTTCTAACTAAATTATCTATCTATCTTTCTAACTAACTTATCTATCTTTCTTTTTCTAACTAATCTATCTATCTTTCTAACTAAATGATCTATCTTTCTTTCTAACTAATTTATCTTTCTAACTAAATGATCTATCTTTCTTTCTTTCTAACTAATCTATCTATCTTTCTAACTAACTTATCTATATTTCTTTCTTTCTTACTAATCTATCTATTTTTCTAACTAACTTATCTATCTATCTCATCTTTCTTTCTTTCTTTCTAGCTAATCTATCTTTCTATATAACTAACTTATCTATCTTTCTAACTAACTTATCTATCTTTCTTTTAACTAATCTATCTATCTTTCTAACTAAATTATCTATCTTTCTTTCTAACTAATCTATCTTTCTAACTAAATTATCTATATTTCTTTCTAACTAATCTATCTATCTTTCTAACTAACTTATCTATATTTCTTTCTTTCTTACTAATCTATCTATCTATCTATCTATCTATCTATCTATCTATCTATCTATCTATCTATCTATCTATCTATCTATCTATCTATCTATCTATCTATCTATCTATCCAACCAACTAATCTATCTATCTTTCTAACTAACTTATCTTTCTTTCTTAATAATCTATCTATCTTTCTAACTAATTTATCTATCTTTCTTTTTTCTAACTAATCTATCTCTTTCTAACTAAATTATCTATCTTTCTTTCTAACTAATCTATCTTTCTAACTAAATTATCTATCTATCTTTCTTTCTTTCTAACTAATCTATCTATCTTTCTAACTAACTTATCTATATTTCTTTCTTTCTTACTAATCTATCTATCTATCTATCTATCTATCTATCTATCTATCTATCTATCTATCTATCTATCTATCTATCCAACTAATCTATCTATCTTTCTAACTAACTTATCTTTCTTTCTTAATAATCTATCTATCTTTCTAACTAACTAACTTATCTATCTTTCTTTCTTTCTTACTAATCTATCTCTTTCCAATTAACTTATCTATCTATCTATCTATCTATCTTTCTTACTAATCTATCTATCTTTCTAACTAACTTATCTATCTATCTATCTATCTATCTATCTATCTATCTATCTATCTATCTATCTATCTTTCTAACTAACTTATCTTTCTTAATGATCTATCTATCTTTCTAACTAAGTTATCTATCTTTCTTTCTTTCTTACTAATCTATCTTTCTTTCTTTCTTTCTAACTAATCAATCTTTCTTTCTTTCTTTCTTTCTTTCTAACTAATCTATCTTTCTTTATTTATTTCTAACTACTCAATCTTTCTTTCTTTCTCTCTCCATTTCTTTCTTTGTAACTAAGCTATCTATCTTTCTTTCTAACTAATCAATCTTTCTTTCTTTCTAATCAATATTTATTTCTAACTATCTCTATCTTTCTTCATTTCTAACTAATCCATCTTTCTTTCTTTCTTTCTTTCTTTCTTTCTTTCTTTCTCTCTCTCTTTTTCTTTCTTTCTAACTAATCTATCTATCTTTCTTTCTTACTAATCTATCTATCTTTCTTTCTAACTAATCTTTCTTTCTTTCTTTCTTTATAATTAATATTTTTTTCTTTCTAACTAATCTTTCTTTCTTACTCTTTCTTGCTTTTTTCTCTTTCTTTCTAACTAATCTTTCTTTCTTTCTAATCAATCTTTCTTTATTTCTAAATAATCCATCTGTCTTTCTAACTTATCTATCTATCTATCTATCTTTCTTTTCTTCTTTCTCTCTTTCTTTCTTTCTATCTATCTTTCTTTCTCTCTCTCTCTTTCTTTCTTTCTAACTAATCTATCTATCCTTCTTTTTAACTAATCTATCTTTCTTTCTTTCTAACTAATCAATCAATCTTTCTTTCTTTCTTTCTCTTTCTAATCAATATTTGTTCTTTCTTTCTAACTAATCTTTCTTTCTTTCTAACTAATCTTTCTTTCTTACTATCTTTATTGCTTTTTTCTATCTTTCTTTCTTTCTTTCTTTCTTTCTTTTTCTTTCTATCTTTCTAACTAATTTTCTAACTAACTTATCTTTCTTTCTTAATGATCTATCTATCTTTCTAACTAAGTTATCTATCTTTCTTTCTTTCTTACTAATCTATCTTTCTTTCTTTCTAACTAATCAATCTTTCTTTCTTTCTTTCTAACTAATTATCTTTATTTATTTATTTCTAACTACTCAATCTTTCTTTCTTTCTCTCTCCATTTCTTTCTTTGTAACTAAGCTATCTATCTTTCTTTCTAACCAATCAATCTTTCTTTCTTTCTAATCAATATTTCTTTCTAACTATCTCTATCTTTCTTCATTTCTAACTAATCCATCTTTCTTTCTTTCTTTCTTTCTAACTAATCTATCTATCTTTCTTTCTTACTAATATATCTATCTTTCTTTCTAACTAATCAATCTTTCTTTCTTTCTTTATAATTAATATTTTTTTCTTTCTAACTAATCTTTCTTTCTAACTAATCTTTCTTTCTTACTCTTTCTTGCTTTTTTCTCTTTCTTTCTAACTAATCTTTCTTTCTTTCTAATCAATCTTTCTTTATTTCTAAATAATCCATCTGTCTTTCTAACTTATCTATCTTTCTTTCTTTTCTTCTTTCTCTCTTTCTTTCTTTCTATCTATCTTTCTTTCTTTCTCTTTCTTTCTAACTAATCTATCTATCTTTCTTTTTAACTAATCTATCTTTCTTTCTTTCTAACTAATCAATCAATCTTTCTTTCTTTCTCATTCTAATCGATATTTGTTCTTTCTTTCTAACTAATCTTTCTTTCTTTCTAACTAATCTTTCTTTCTTACTATCTTTATTGCTTTTTTCTTTCTTTCTTTCTTTCTTTTTCTTTCTATCTTTCTAACTAATTTTCTAACTAACTTATCTTTCTTTCTTAATGATCTATCTATCTTTCTAACTAAGTTATCTATCTTTCTTTCTTTCTTACTAATCTATCTATCTTTCTTTCTTTCTTACTAATCTATCTATCTATCTTTCTTTCTTTCTAACTAATCAATCTTTCTTTCTTTCTTTCTAACTAATCTATCTTTCTTTCTTTCTTTCTAACTACTCAATCTTTCTTTCTTTCTCTCTCCATTTCTTTCTTTGTAACTAAGCTATCTATCTTTCTTTCTAACTAATCAATCTTTCTTTTTTTCTAATCAATATTTCTTTCTAACTAATCTATCTTTCTTCATTTCTAACTAATCCATCTATCTTTCTTTCTTTCTTTCTTTCTTTCTCTCTTTTTCTTTCTTTCTAACTAATCTATCTATCTATCTATCTATCTATCTATCTATCTATCTTTCTTTCTTACTAATCTATCTATCTTTCTTTCTAACTAATCAATCTTTCTTTCTTTCTTTATAATTAATATTTTTTCTTTCTAACTAATCTTTCTTTCTAACTAATCTTTCTTTCTTACTCTTTCTTGCTTTTTTCTCTTTCTTTCTAACTAATCTTTCTTTCTTTCTAATCAATCTTTCTTTCTTTCTAAATAATCCATCTGTCTTTCTAACTTATCTATCTATCTTTCTTTCTTTTCTTCTTTCTTTCTCTTTCTTTCTGTCTATCTTTCTTTCTCTCTTTCTTTCTTTCTTTCTTTCTAACTAATCTATCTATCTTTCTTTCTTTTTAACTAATCTTTCTTTCTTTCTAACTAATCTTTCTTTCTTACTATCTTTATTGCTTTTTTCTTTCTATCTTTCTAACTAATCTTTCTTTCTAACTAATTTTCTAACTAACTTATCTTTCTTTCTAACTAACTAATCTATCTTCCTAACTAACTCATCTATCTTTCTTTCTTTTTAACATAATCTATCTATTGTTCTAACTAACTTATCTATCTTTCTTTCTTTCTTTTTAACTAATCTATCTATCTTTCTAACTAACTTATCTTTCTAATTAACTTATCTATCTTTCTTTCTTACTAATCTATCAATCTATCTTTCTAACTAACTTATCTATCTTTCTTTATTTCTTACTAATCTATCTATCTTTCTAACTAACTTATCTATCTTTCTTTCTTTCTAACTAATCTATCTATCTTTCTAACTAACTTATCTTTCTTTCTTACTAATCTATATCTTTCTAACTTATCTTTCTTTCTTTCTAACTAATCTACCTTTCTTTCTTACTAACTTTTCTTTCTTTCTTTCTAACTAATCTTTCTTTCTTTCTTTATACCTAATCTTTCTATCTTTCTTACTAATATTTTTTTATTTCTCTTACTAATCTCTTTCTTTCTAACTAATCAGTCTTTCTTTCATTCTAATTAATCTATTTTTCTTTCTTTCATTCTTTCTTTCTTTCTACATAACCCTTTCTTTCTTTCTTTCTTTCTTTCTTTCTTTCTTTCTTTCTACCTAATCTTATTCTTTCTTTCTACCTAATCTTTTTTTTCTTTCTTTCTTTCTTTCTTTCTTTCTTTCTTTCTTTCTTTCTTTCTTTTTCTTTCTATCTTTCTAACTAATTTTCTAACTAACTTATCTTTCTTTCTTAATGATCTATCTATCTTTCTAACTAAGTTATCTATCTTTCTTTCTTTCTTACTAATCTATCTTTCTTTCTTTCTAACTAATCAATCTTTCTTTCTTTCTTTCTAACTAATCTATCTTTATTTATTTATTTCTAACTACTCAATCTTTCTTTCTTTCTCTCTCCATTTCTTTCTTTGTAACTAAGCTATCTATCTTTCTTTCTAACCAATCAATCTTTCTTTCTTTCTAATCAATATTTCTTTCTAACTATCTCTATCTTTCTTCATTTCTAACTAATCCATCTTTCTTTCTTTCTTTCTCTCTTTTTCTTTCTTTCTTTCTAACTAATCTATCTATCTTTCTTTCTTACTAATATATCTATCTTTCTTTCTAACTAATCAATCTTTCTTTCTTTCTTTATAATTAATATTTTTTTCTTTCTAACTAATCTTTCTTTCTAACTAATCTTTCTTTCTTACTCTTTCTTGCTTTTTTCTCTTTCTTTCTAACTAATCTTTCTTTCTTTCTAATCAATCTTTCTTTATTTCTAAATAATCCATCTGTCTTTCTAACTTATCTATCTTTCTTTCTTTTCTTCTTTCTTTCTCTCTTTCTTTCTATCTATCTTTCTTTCTTTCTCTTTCTTTCTAACTAATCTATCTATCTTTCTTTTTAACTAATCTATCTTTCTTTCTTTCTAACTAATCAATCAATCTTTCTTTCTTTCTCTTTCTAATCAATATTTGTTCTTTCTTTCTAACTAATCTTTCTTTCTTTCTAACTAATCTTTCTTTCTTACTATCTTTATTGCTTTTTTCTATCTTTCTTTCTTTCTTTTTCTTTCTATCTTTCTAACTAATTTTCTAACTAACTTATCTTTCTTTCTTACTAATCTATCTATCTTTCTTTCTTTCTTACTAATCTATCTATCTATCTTTCTTTCTTTCTAACTAATCAATCTTTCTTTCTTTCTAACTAATCTATCTTTCTTTCTTTCTTTCTTTCTTTCTTTCTTTCTTTCTTTCTAACTACTCAATCTTTCTTTCTTTCTCTCTCCATTTCTTTCTTTGTAACTAAGCTATCTATCTTTCTTTCTAACTAATCAATCTTTCTTTTTTTCTAATCAATATTTCTTTCTAACTAATCTATCTTTCTTCATTTCTAACTAATCCATCTATCTTTCTTTCTTTCTTTCTCTCTTTTTCTTTCTTTCTAACTAATCTATCTATCTATCTATCTATCTATCTATCTTTCTTTCTTACTAATCTATCTATCTTTCTTTCTAACTAATCAATCTTTCTTTCTTTCTTTATAATTAATATTTTTTCTTTCTAACTAATCTTTCTTTCTAACTAGTATTTCTTACTCTTTCTTGCTTTTTTCTCTTTCTTTCTAACTAATCTTTCTTTCTTTCTAATCAATCTTTCTTTCTTTCTAAATAATCCATCTGTCTTTCTAACTTATCTATCTATCTTTCTTTCTTTCTCTCTTTCTTTCTTTCTTTCTAACTAATCTATCTATCTTTCTTTCTTTTTAACTAATCTTTCTTTCTTTCTAACTAATCTTTCTTTCTTACTATCTTTATTGCTTTTTTCTTTCTATCTTTCTAACTAATCTTTCTTTCTAACTAATTTTCTAACTAACTTATCTTTCTTTCTAACTAACTAATCTATCTTCCTAACTAACTCATCTATCTTTCTTTCTTTTTAACATAATCTATCTATTGTTCTAACTAACTTATCTATCTTTCTTTCTTTCTTTTTAACTAATCTATCTATCTTTCTAACTAACTTATCTTTCTAATTAACTTATCTATCTTTCTTTCTTACTAATCTATCAATCTATCTTTCTTTATTTCTTACTTATCTATCTATCTTTCTAACTAACTTATCTATCTTTCTTTCTTTCTAACTAATCTATCTATCTTTCTAACTAACTTATCTTTCTTTCTTACTAATCTATATCTTTCTTACTAACTTTTCTTTCTTTCTTTCTAACTAATCTTTCTTTCTTTCTTTATACCTAATCTTTCTATCTTTCTTACTAATATTTTTTTATTTCTCTTACTAATCTCTTTCTTTCTAACTAATCAGTCTTTCTTTCATTCTAATTAATCTATTTTTCTTTCTTTCATTCTTTCTTTCTTTCTACATAACCCTTTCTTTCTTTCTTTCTTTCTACCTAATCTTATTCTTTCTTTCTACCTAATCTTTTTTTTCTTTCTTTCTTTCTTTCTTTCCTTCTTTCTTTCTTTCTTTCTTTCTTTCTTTCTTTCTTTTTCTTTCTTTCTTTCTTTCTTTCTTTCTTTCTACCTAATCTTTCTTTCTAACTAATCAGTCTTTCTTTCTTTCATTCTACCTAATCTATTTTTCTTTCTTTCATTCTTTCTTACTTTCTACATAACCCTTTCTTTCTTTCTTTCTTTCTTTCTTTCTCTTTCTACCTAATCTTTTTCTTTCTTTCTACCTAATCTTTTTCTTTCTTTCTCTCTACCTAATCTTTCTTTCTTTCTATCTAATCTTTCTTTCTTTTTTCTTTCATTCTTTCTTTCTAATCTTTCTTTCTTTTTTCTTTCTTTCTAACTAATCTTGATCTATCCATCCAACCATCCATGGTCATGTTAAAACATGGTAAATCATGCTAGCAATGTGGTAAACCATACTAGAAACATGGTAAATCATGATAAACCATGCTAGAACAGTTTAAAAAAATGTCAAACTTTCTGGCTAGGCTTTTTCAAGCCAACTTAAAGTTTGTCTACGAACTTTACCATCTAGTTAAATAGTACAATATTACAGTATTTCTTTTTTATTTATTCTGGTTTCCTCAATGTTTGTCAAGGAGGAAGTGCAGTAAACTCACTGACCAGTGCAGAGAACAGGACTGGAGTCACAGCTGCAATGAGAAAGTGAAGATTCACTTCAAACCAAAGGTTTTGGAAGAGCTGAAAGAGTGAGATAATTTTTATTTTATATAAAAAAGTGTTTTAAATGTTTATCTTTCATACATTAGTCATTTCATTTATCATTATCATCTCTGTTCTCTAGACTGAAAATCTCTGCGGATGAACCTTCTGAAATGAATCTTCACTGTCAGTCTTGTGTTCACATTGTCGACTGTGATCAGTGGGTTCAGGTGGAGCCGTCAGTCTGTACAGATGAAGAAGGGTCAAAGTTCAGGATCAGCACTCAGGCGGGTCGATTCGAGTGCAGCAGGACCAGAATGCGATGGGTCTGTGCTGGTGACGTCACTCTCCAGTATCGTGCAGTGGATGGACGTTTCCTCAGTGAAGAGCTGGAGAGGCTTCAGTGTGAGCGAATTGGTCCAGTGATCGATGTGAGCGTGATCTCAGGGAAACTGGAGGAAGCCCATCTGCCTCATTACGCCTGTTTAGCAGAGTCTGACCCCTCTCTCAAAGATGCTGTGAAGCTCCTCAGTGTTGAAAATGAGGGAATAACCTTGGAATCAGTGGAGTTGACTCGTTTTCATGCCAGAATACTCCAACCATATTTTTCTCCTAAAACAGTGCTTATGAAACTAGGGATTGCAGTGAAAGTGCACTGTGATCTACTTATCTTCATGACAAAAAAGAACCCCATTATTCTCCATGTGTATTTTTTTCCATCAGATTCTGTTTTTGCAAAAAAAATTAAAACAGAGGAAAAGCCAAGTCATCAAATCAAGTGTTCAAGACCTGAAACCCCACTGCAAATGATGAAAAAACACAGTCTTGAGGTTCCTGGTGCTTCTGTCCAACCGAAAGAGATCAAGCTAAGAGGTGACATTGAGCCAAACTTCTTTCAGGTCAAACAAACTGTGGCTGATGACATCAATATGACTCTCAGCCGAATGGATGATCAGAAACCAGTATGGACTGCAACAATTTGGAAAGAATTAACCAACATCGATCCAAACAAAGCTGAGTCTAGTTGGTTTCAAAATGTACAACATAAGACTCCACAAGTGGCTGTGAACTTTGATAAAGCTCAGTTTTTTGATAGAAATTGGAGTGGTCTTATCAAAAGCGTTAAGAATGTGAAAGGCATTGCAGACAAACTGCTTCAGAAGCAAATCATCCATGAGGAAATATATTCTGAAATCACACATCCGACTTCAACCGAAGAAGAAAGCATGAGAAAGATCTGCAGCATTGTGCGTAAAGGCAGTGTTGCTGTGAAGGACATTTTAATCTCTGTTCTTCTGGAAGAAAATCCCAACCTTTTAAATCATCTGCCTTTATCATACTCTTAGGGCCAATCCCAATTCTACCCCTAACCCCTTCCCCTCTGTTTTGCGTGTGCACGTGAAGGGGTAGGGCTGTCTCAATTCTCTTTTGGTTGTAGGGGTAGGGGTAAGGGGAAGGGCCAGATAGCCCTTGAAACGAAGATTTTTCGGGACCACACTTCAAACGAAGGGGTATGAGAAATGTACCTGCATACACCGGCTACAGAGGCAACATGACTGCCAATAATCATTTTCTTTGTCACATTCAATCTTGTGTTCATATTTACGGTCATGTTCTTCAAAGAAACAGTTGCAAAAAAATCGTTAAAGTTCGTTAACAATATGACGCGTGTAAAAAGCAAAAGTTTGAAGCGAAGTGGACGCACGAATGAGGCGAATTCGCAAGACCTCATTCGCGCCGCAAGACCTCTTTTAACATTGAAATCACTCGCGCCAGACGCTCTATTCGCGTTTGGTGTGAACACAGCTTTTAGGCGTCGAAGATATCGTCATCTTCGTTATTTTCTGAAAACTTAAGAAGAAAAATACAAAAAATAGCTGTAACTCACGCAAGACTACAGCTGACGACGGCATCTTGGAAGTTTGTAATAAACATTGGCGCATCTCCTGTGACGTAGGCGCTAGCGACGATGTATAATGACATGTAACAGTGTAGTAGTGGTGTCCCATTTCTTAGGGGAATATTTTCACCCCTACGCCTTGACACTCTGTTTCAAGGGGCAAGGGTTAGGGGTAGGCGAAGGGGTATAAAATAGAATTGGGATTGGGCCTTAAACTCATTTTCTAGATGACTGTACATGTAGTATTTTACATGATTTGTGAAGTGACATGAAAACTACAGGTGATGAACTGGAGAAATTACTACAGAGTATTTTACTATTTTAGTCAAAACATGTTCATTGTTGGAATGAAAAAATGCAAATGGCCTGCTTGCCTGAGATGAACAGATTGCTGCAATATATATTCTTGTCTGATAAGAACACTGAATAAGGTGAATAAATGCAAAAAAAAAAAAATCTGTACAGGTTTTATTTCTATACAGTTGTGTAGTAAATTAATCTTACTGTATTATACATTTTAGGTACATTTTTAGTTTATCCACTTCTTTAATAAACTAAATGTAACTACAAAAAATAATACAGTAATATTTGTGTCATAATTACACATCTCATACTGACTGGAAGGTAACTACTAGTAGAAACAATGTTAATTCAATAAATACAAACAAACCTTGTATCAAAAGATACATTTGTGTGATTCACTACTATGGTGATCATAATCAAAGCAATACATCCTAAACTAAAACAAATGCAAATGTACAAAGAGTTTAAATCTAGTAAAAAATTAAAATGTTATTTACAACAAAAGTATTTTTTTGTGCATTACAGCTGTACATGAAATGCCATCCATAATCATTTAGCAGACAGGACACAGTTCAGACTGATGGCATGTAACCTGACCATCATTGTGTATTACCAGTGTGAGGTTTGTAGCACTCAAGTGCATGAAAATGTCAGAGCTCATTTCTGCATATGAAGTTCAGAAGAGGGATTGCATGTTTGATCAGCGGCAGGAGGGCAGTGTGACTCTCTGCTCGTCCATCCTCTTGGCCTGTGAGCGCATGATGAGGCTGAAGAAGTCTTCATCCGGGACGGTGGGGCCACGGGTGGAGGGCAGAGGAGGGGCACACCGCTGATCATCCAGACGGGACCCCTGAGAGAGACAGAAAGAGATAATGAGATGAATGGATTAACTGAACCAAAGGACTTCAGCAAATTTTCCCGATTTATTTTCCTACAAGACGCCCGTCTCTGGTTAATACAAACACATCGTCTCACCTGACACTTGACGAGCATGTCAAAGAACTGGTCGTCGGGTTCGGTGGCGTCTGTGCTGGCCATGACCTGGCTGAGGATCATCCGTCTGCTGCTAGTGCTGCTGTGTTCGGATAGGGTGCACAGGCCGGGCAAACTGTGTCCTGTTCCTGCCCTCTGCTCGTCCAGCCTCCTGCCCTGAGCACTCGCCAACAGTCTGAGAAACGGCTCCTGACCTGGAGTTGCAGCTGACTCTGAGAACGCTATAGAGACAGAGAAAATGACATTTTTTATTGCCACTTGATTTTCAAATTAAAGAAAATAATGTGAAAAGAGAGTGCCTAACATTTCCTGATGGTTGTGGGAGGGGTGGTGGGTGGGGAGGAGGAGCTAGAATTGACGGACAGATGGCTCCTCCCATCCTGTATGGCACACCGCTGGTCATCCATCCTGTTGCTCTGGAAACGACTCAGTAAGTCAAAGAAACCCTCGTCTCCTAACATGTCTGTACTTCCATGCTGAGAGCAGAAAGGTCAAAGGTAAAACAAAAAACAATTACCTCTCAGTTCTCTATGAAGAACTGAGAACACGTGTGAGATTTTGTAACCAGTACTTGCGATTTATGAACTGTTCTCAAGAACAAACTGTTCCCTCATTTTAACAATTTAACACAAAGAAATATTGTTTCAGCAAGTTACTCTCCACATAAACTAGTAAAACATTTAAAAAAAAGAAATCATAATATAATTTATTTTTTTCTTTCTTCTACTGTACAGATAAAAAGTAAAAAAAACAAAAAAAGATAATCTGTTAATTAAAATAAATCTGAAATAAAATATAAATATTAGACTTACACTTGAATGAAAATTATAAATGTTGTATTGGCAACTAACTGAAATAAAACAAATGAAAGCTAAATAGAGTAAAAACAAAAACGAATTAAAATGACATACAACAAAATTACTAAAATAAAATAAAAAGATTTCAAAATATGAATACAATAATAGTAAATAAATAATATTAAAATAATACTACTACCCAACAAGGCTCTGACAATATGACGCAAAAAATGTCTGTAGTTGATTGAATTGTGAAAAGTGGGTGTTACAAACCAGTATGGAGACCTTAACTTCAATGCGAGTTTGTGGTTTACTGTGGTCGACTTTGGTTATTAGTTAACGTGATCATGTAGTCGATGTGATGGCGATTTATTTGGAATAATGTGCACTCAATCATGCTCAATAAGATCAGGAATGTCAATTAAGAAATTAAAGTAATTTTGGTAACACTTTACAATAAGGTCTCATTTTAGTTAATGCATTTAAGGGATAGTTCACCCAAATATGAAAATTCTGTCATCATTTACTCACTCATGTTGTTTTTCATCATTTACTCACTCTCTCAACCTGTATGAGTTTCTTTCTACTGTTGAACAGGCACGTGCAGACGGGGGGGGGGGGGGGCGTTGGGTGCTCCAGCACCTGCCCTTTTGCCCCTTGGTGCCCAAAGTGCCCTTTTGTAAAGGCAAAATTTCCTCTCCTTTTTTTTAATTAAAGGCCCTTTTGTGGATTCCTGCCCAATCTAACTATAAGTAAAATTAATGAATAATAATTTAGCCGTAAATAAAATGACCCACATGATGACCTTTCACCTTACGAACTCATCCGGGACGATTCCTCACGCTGCACGCGCATTTTTTTTATTTCGCGCGGCTACGCGCACTACCAGAGGATATCTTCAACTCTGCGGCTGCTGGTAAGTGGTGTTTCATTCTCAGCGAAGTGCTTTTGATGTTTGTTTACTTATTATTATTATTTTACAAGAATGACGTGAAGAGAGCATGCAGACAGAGATGTTGTTTATATTGCTGTGTGTAGGCTGTAGAAGTAACGTTAGCTTGCTGTTTGAGAGAGACAAGTTTCAGAGGGTCTGGTCTTTTTATGTTATTTGACTAAAAACTATTATTTATACTTTAAACTATTGTTATTATTTCTACAGTATTAATAAAAAATAAAAAACGTAGAGTGCCTTAAAAATTATTATCACAACACTGGTAAGGCTTACCAGTATCTTATGTTTTGTGTGCAGCAGCCTCTGTGAACATCTCCCCTAACAGCCTGGGCAGAATCTGCAGCTTTACAGCAGGTCAGTGAGCTAGTGAGCCAGTTCCAAACACTGTCAGCAATCTTTACATCTTGTCATGGTCACATAAAAATAGTTTAATCAGCTAATATATCTCCTATATGTTTGTTTTAATGTCTACAGTCTCAGATGAACTCCAGCAGTATCATCATCATCAGCAGCAGCAGCAGCAGTAACAACAACAACAGCAAAGGCAGCAAACTCACTTAACGACTTTAGTAAGAATTTACCAGAACAGGTACCACATTAATGTTAAAAATCTTGTAAAGTATTAATTGCTGTATTTTTTCTGTTTGCTTTGTTTTTATTTTCATTGTATAAATGTAACTCTTGTATTTTTGTAAATCAGTTTATGCCATGAAAGTAGCCACAGATGCTGACATGGCATTAAATAAAACTGTACTGTACTGAACGAAACATGGGCCACGTTGATTTTGTCCTACACAGTTTACTATTACAGCTGTTCTTTATTATTCTGTTTAACAGAGAAGAAAAAATCCATCAGGTTGGGACAACTTAAGATACTTCAGTTTCTAATCCCAGAGTTATTAATAGGTGCACATAATTTTTTTTTTTTTACTCTTAAACTTAAAATTAGTCTTTTCTGTTCTGTTTCTTTTTCAAAACTGCATCAATGCATTTGCTGCCGTATCGATACAGAATCATCCATATTGATATATTGCTGTATTGATATTTTGAGCACAGCCCTATTTAAAGCCTTGTTCCATGTGCCCCCTTTTATACTTTGAGCACCTGCCCCTCCAGAGGTCTCTGCACGGCCCAGCTGTTGAACACAAAGATGATATTTTGAAGAATGTTGGTAATCAGACAGTTGATGGTAGCCTTTGACTTCCATAGTATTTTTTCTTTCCTATGGAAGTCAAAGGCTACCGTCAACTGTCTGGTTACCAACATTCTTCAAAATATCTTCTTTTGTATTCAACAGAAGAAATAAACTCATACAGGTTTGGAACAAATTGAGCGCGACTAAATGATGACAAAAGTTTAATTTTTGGGTGAACTATGCCTTTAACTAACATGAACTAACAATGAACAAACTGTTTTTACAGCATTTGTTAATGTTAATAAAAAATAAATGTTCATGTTAGTTCACAGCAGTGATGCGCGGGTCAATGTATAAATAACCCGCACCCGACCGATGTTTTCAACTAACCCGCCCGCAACTCGGACCGCAAAAAAAAAAAGAAGAAAATATTGTACCCGACCCGCTTCCTGACCCGCATTCTTTAAAAGTAGTAAATGCATAGCAAGAAGTACACATGACAAAGCCAGCACTTTGGTCATCATCTTTCATTATTTCGGCAAATGTCTCCCACATTTTGCTCTTTCTGTTTTTGTATTTGCGGAGCTTCCACTCCCCAGTCTTCACCTTTTCTCTTGCCGCCTCCATCTCTACCTGCAGACTGAGCTCGTGCCTTCGCGCCAGTTATTCAGCCAATAAAGTGTAGCAGGCCTATGTATTTCATAGAAAATTGCATGTGAGCGGAGTGGAGCGGGAGCGAGCGGGCGGATCTTGGATAGAGCGCAGAGCGGCATTTTTAAAAGGATGGAGCGTCGCCCTATTTCCCGCTCCAATTTCGCTCCGCGCAGAAGTCATACAGGTAGGCTACACTATAATATAAAACTAACTATAATGTGGTAGAAGAAAACGAATGTGGAGACATCGTTTCAGTCAGTAAAGATTCATTTTGGAATCTAAAAAGACACATCTCTCGAAAACATGCAGTGTGCTATGTGAACACGCTGGGAAGAAAGCAAAAGGTTAGCAAATTGAATAGGCCTATGGTAACTTGTAACAAAGTGTAAATTAAATATAGCGTAATATTCAAACAATTGATACAAGCCCATTTAAATTTTAATCCTGCGCGCTGCGCAAAAGTTCAGTTATAAGAATGTTGGCCTAATAGTTCATTTAGCCAACTTTTAAAACGTTTATGTATATTTTTTTATATTTTTGTTTATATAAATTTTATTTATATTATTAGGCCCATTTATTCGTTTTATTTTACAGCAGTTTGTGTGTACAATGGATATAAGCCCATTTAAATTTTAATTGTGCGCGTTGCGCAAAAGTTAACTTATCAAAATTCTGGCCTAATAGTAAATTTACTTTAAAAAAAATTATGTAGGCTATATTTTTGTTTATATAATTGTTATTTATATTATTAGGCCCATTTATTCGTTAAATTTTACAGGACTTTGTGTAGGCTATATTCCTTATATAGCCTAGGCCTAATTTGTAATTTGAAATAAAACATTTCTATTTTGAAAAATGTTGTTGTTGCTCATTAGTTCTTTAGGAGGTAAGGCTGTGGTCTAAGCTAACAGTGATATACATGTAGATTTTTTTTTCCTTTTTTGGAGCGAGCGGGGGGCGATTTGAGTGGAGCGCGGATCAAACTGCGTTGAGCGCTGAGCGATAATGAGCGGAGCGGCCTGATGTTTGAGCGGGGGAACGGAGGGGTGGACAGTTCCGTGAGCGATGAGCGGAGATTCTCACCGCTGCACTCCGCTCATATGCTCTCTAGTACTATATAAATTACAAAGGTTTAATTGGCATCTTTATTTCAAACGACCCGACCGACCGCGACCCGAATATCATTACAAATATTTTTGGATGACTCGTAACCGCGGGTAACCGCGGGTGACCGCAGGCACCCGCTCATTTCGGATCAACCCGCGCATCACTGGTTCACAGTGCATTAACTGTTAACAGATAGAACTTTTGATCTTAAAAAATGTATCAGTAAATGCTGAGATTAACATTTACTATGATTAATAAATGCTGTACAAGTATTGTTACCGCAATTTGAGTATTCTATTTGTTTTAGTAAATGTGCTGAAAGTACTTTGTTCTGCGGTGCTTCCCGTGTGTTGCTGGTATCCTGCAGGATTTTACTGGAGCTGCTCTGTAGCTTGTGCTTTTTTCCTCGGAAACGATTGACAAAAGAGAGCTTTGAGGACGACTTGGCCATTGTGGATTTGGACTGCTTGAAGAGGATGTCACTTGTCCACTTCTGACCCTGAAGGACAGAGATTCAATTACTCTATGAACCCGGAGGATGAGATAAGAAAACATGGATTTATGCTTGATGATGACTACATATAGATTATGAATCAAATAAATACACTACTGATTGAACTCAGGGTACAGCGCAAGAAGGATTTCAACATTCATCTGCACTCACATTCATGTTGATCTTGTCAGGTGTGAGTTTCATCAGCTCTAGGTTCTCCATACTGTGTCGTCGGCTCATCCTGGGTCTGGCTCCTGGAAAAAACAACAATACTGACTCAAGACAATGGCCAAAAACTTGTTTATTCTTCATTACAACGTCATTGTTGAGAACAACTATACAGAAGAGGCTGAGATGCTACTTTTGAAGGAAGTGCTGTACCGTGCAGGTTGTAGTCGATCTCTTTGTTCTCCGACAGGACTGAATTGTTTGTGCTGTAACTGAGGCCGAGGACCATCTGAAGATCGGAGACGTTCATGCGAGCAGTGAGCTCACCGCTACGATCTCCAGTCTGTATAAAAGACAATAAGGGCATTTCTATAAAAAAACAATCACTTTAGCTATCATTGTGTTTGCCTGTAGTTAAAGGTGCTCTAAGCGATGTCGGGTGAAATCACTTCTTGTTGACGTTCAAAGTATTGTCAAACAAAACGGAGGCTAGCTCGACCCTCCCTCCTCCTCATCCCGTCCCCCCACCCCACTCCCTTACGTGCTTCCTGAAACAGTCATGAACCATTTAGAAAAACCAAACTGGATTTACACACCTGTCCAGCAAAAACAGAGCCACCTGAATGTCGGTTCGGAAGCCCTTCTGTCGGTGGAGTTCTCGCCACCTTTTGAACGCTTTTCCGATGTATATTCGGGACTTTGCGCGTTGCTTCTCCTTTTCCCTATTCTTTGTTATTTGTTCAACGGAACGTCATCTCTTTGGTCGTGTGTCGGCCATATAAAAATTCTCAAGAATATACATTTTTAACATTAGTCGTTGTCTAGGACATCTCTCCTCTAGCTAACTTCCCTCTTCATGCTTTTCTCTCCTCCACTCCCCACACCCCCCTTCATGTGCACACGCACTAACCCCCCAACTCCCACCCCCAAATCATTCTTGTCGGTTATTGGCTGCAACACTGTTTGTTATGTTTCGTGGTCCAGGCTGGGCCAGTTTGTTTTTGTTGCCGTTTGTGGAGCCTGGGCTGTCTACAGAGACCGCGTTTCTTTACAGTGTGTTCAGGGGACAGGCAGCTAGCGGATAGTGAGGAGATGTTTGCTGTAAGTGACAAAAACAATTTTTGGCCTAAAAAACACGTGACATTGCTTAGAGCACCTTTAAATGACAAAAAATCCTAATGTCTAGCTACCAATGAGTCTGTAGCTGTACGTACCTCTTTTGAGATTTCTAAGTGCTTCTCTGCAAAGTGCATGGCCTGGTCATGATTCCCTAGTGCTGTATGTGCGTTTCCCAAACTCCAGCAGGCCCTTCCTTCACCGATCCTGCAAAAAAACACATTCTCCATCCTTAGTATGCAAATAATTACACCTCAAGAATAGATAATTGCACACACGTTTTGTGTGCAATTATTAATTCTCAGTTCTTCTACTGAAAAGCACCTGTCGTTGAGGTCCTGAGCGATGATGAGATGTTTGAGATGGTAGTCGATAGCTCTCTCAAAGTCCTGCAGCAGTGTGTACGTGTTACCCAGACTGTAGCAGGCCTGAGCCTCCACCGCCAGATCCTTCAGCTGCCGAGCCAACTGCAGAGCCTTCCTGCACTCAGAACACTATCACTGTCAGAGCTCAGCCACAACCACAGCACAGGGTTTTTAAAATCAAATGTAAGACTTTAAGACCTGCACAAAAACAATAATATTGTATGTTCAAACAAAAACTCATACAATCTCAAAATAATTTACATATCTTAAACTTAAATAAACAGGCTGGGGCACACATTCAACTACAAAACCGTGTAACCGCAAGTTTAAAATACTCAAGACATGTTTTATTCAATACAGCATATGTATTGAAATTGGTTTACGTATTGGTATGTCAATATATATGAATGAGAGGTTGAATATTGGATTTTGCTAATATGATAATGCGTTTAAAGAAAGGCAATACAAAGATTATTGTTCTGACGCTAGTAAAATCTACGTATATCAAACGTGTTAAATACAGCGGCTGTGGGAGTGATGGTAAAATTGAAATCTTTCTCTCTTCTGATTGCCGTTATCAATCTCTCAAATTTTTTTTTGTAGTCTCTTATTCACCGCTACAGAAGGTTACCCAACTATGACGTCTTTCGCTTCTGAGAAACATTTCCTGTTCACATTTCCTGGTTTCTCAAAAGCGAAAGTCGTCGTAGCGCAAACACTTGGAGTATGTAGGGAAGCACGATTAATCATATTTTAATCGCGATAACGATATCTACCTCTCTCGATTAATAAAAAAAAATCGTCGCGATATTTGCCCGCTCGTTTTTTATCCTGAAAACGTTTTTTTTTTTTATTAGACATTTGCATTATCTTGCATGTAGAATTGAAAATAATCAGAGATATTTTAAATGAACAAAGATATTTGCTTGACTGTTTTTCTACCCCCTCTTTCTACCACAATGACCATTTGGAGTTCCTAAAGGCACAGAGGGGCTGATAGTGATCAGGCCTGCAGGCCAAATGTTTGTACTTTGGGGGTCGATGAATTGTCACACCTTTAGTACAGTGGTGGAAGTGTAATTATCTGATTGGTCAGTTTGAATGTCTCACAGTTGGGTTTTGGTCACATGGTCAAGGATAGGATAAAACAAGATTGAAACTGTTGCGCTGTCTCTTTGATGCTCTGGCTCTCTTCTTCTCCGGGTCCCTTCTTCTCTGAGTCCCCTCTCTTCTTATTCTTGGGGCTCTCTTCTTTTGCCTCCTCTCTTCTTTGTCTCTCTCTCTCTCTCTGGTAATATTTTATATGCTGGGTACAATTAATGGTATAAGTTATCATCATCTCATACATCTATTTTGTAACTATTTTAAGTGTAACCATAACCATATTTTGTCATTAAACCTTTTCAATTACAACTAATGTGCTAACTATTTGGTATTGACTTTGAAGTGCTACATATTGCAATACCATATTGTCACTCTCTATAGCAACGCTCTCCCACAAATATTAAGCTATTGTAACTGCGCTTATTTCCGTCGTTGGTAGGGTTGGGTACCGAAACCCGGTTCCAATAGAGAACCGGTTCCGACGTAAACGGTAGTATCGAGACCGAATAAGAACGCAACTTTCGGTGCCTGACTTTTTTCACCGCCCCCTATAAAACATATCGCGGCACGAATGATCCAATAACAAAACATCTCCAGTTAACCAGCAGAGCATTCATTTAGTTCGTTTGTTAAATAAGAGACGATCTAGCGCTGAACTGTGTTTTTTTAAAATGATCAAAGTGCTCGTTGCCGCTGCGATCAGTGGCGCGGATTCTTGTGACACCGCACTTTCTTCACGCGCGCTTCAATACGTTGGACACGGACGCGCTTCAATACGTTGCAGAGATCGATCTATTTATGAGGCGTCGTCTATATGAGTATGTCCGCGGAGAGTTTGTGTGTGCGTACTCGCGTCTCAGATGAGTATGTGCGCGAGTGTGTGTGTGTGCTCGCGTCTCAGATGAGTATGTGCGCGAGTGTGTGTGCGTGCTCGCGTCTCAGATGAGTATGTGCACGAGTGTGTGTGTGTGCTCGCGTCTCAGATGAGTATGTCCGCGGAGAGTTTGTGTGTGCGTGCTCGCGTCTCAGATGAGTATGTGCGCGAGTGTGTGTGCGTGCTCGCGTCTCAGATGAGTATGTGCGCGAGTGTGTGTGTGTGCTCGCGTCTCAGATGAGTATGTGCGTGAGTTTGTGTGTGTGTGTGAGCTCGCGTCTCAGATGAGTATGTGCGCGGAGAGTTCCGCGCGTCTCGTGTGTGTAGAGTTTGTGTGTGTGTGTGTGTGTGTGTATGTGCGCGAGTTTGTGTGTGTGTGTGTGTGTGTGTGTGCTCGCGTCTCAGATGAGTATGTGCGTGAGTTTGTGTGCGTGTGTGTGTGTGTGTGTGTGTGTGTGTGTGTGTGTGTGTGTGTGTGCTCGCGTCTCAGATGAGTATGTGCGCTGAGAGTTCTGGTGAAATAAAAAAATATAGCCTAATGCACACAAAGTGTCCCTGCTTGATATACAACAACTGATATATCGAGCATAATCGGTTTAAAAAAACAACAACAACAAACAAACAAACAAAAAACTACGAATGCGGATTAGAACCCAAAACCTCTGACATTCTTGACTAAAGTTCAAGTTCAGCTGCAGTGTTCCTCTTCGGGTAAGTCTAGTATTTTAATGCCAACTGCAAATCTTGCATATCAAGTATGAAGTATATCAAGTATATTTATATGAGGCTATACTATGTGTGTTAAATATTTCTGCTCAGTGTCAGATATTTCTCTGTTTTGTAAAAGTCTATAATATATAATACGTAATATAATATATAATATAAATAATATGAGAAGAATTTTTTTTGATCTTAACTTAAGTGTTTTCGGCTACATCAGTAGCCTTTTAAACGGCACAATTTTTTTATTTAATCAGAAATCAGAAAATCTTTTTCAGAAAACACACACAGGTATTATTTTTTTGATAGAGTGTGTGAGGTTTCGTTTTCTTAAGTACCGGTTTAAGAACCGTTTAAGCACCGGAACCGTTTGAAAAATACCGAGTAGGTACTGGTATCGGATAAAACCCAACCGATACCCAACCCTAGTCGTTGGTGTAAGTGGCAGTGGGTGGTATAGACAAGAAATGTGCAGTTTTCTACCATCTTGCTGATAACGTTTCTTCAGTCATTCGGCAGTTCTTGCAGCTTGAACCACTGCAGGAATTCCACCCTTACATTAACAAGTCCCCACTAGCATTTATGTTTGTGGTTGCCAGATCTGAATAGCTTAAATCTCACAAATCACCCAAACAGAGCTTTTCTCTTACATTTTATGCCCAGTGTTTTACTTAATCTGTGCAATCTGGCAACCCTGCGCGCGCACGCTCTACACTGTGGAAAAAGCACTGATCTCCACAGCGATATTCTGTTCGCATGAAATTGTTATACAGCCAGTCTGTTTTTTTTTTGGGGGGGGGGGGGGGAGAGTCTCCTCAAGTAGAAGTTCTGAATAGCCGGTAACTTACATTTTGTAACCAAAATGGACCTAAACCTTTAACTGTCTCTTCTCTTTCTCTGTAGTTTCTCAAATGAGAATAATCGTGATTAATTATCGCGATTAAAATTTTGAGCAAAACAATCATGATTATCAGTTTAACCATTATCGTGCAGCCCTAGGAATATGTCAGAAATAGAATGGGGCATCAGTTTACTGTTGGGGAATTTATCTTGTCGCACTGCATCAAGTGTAGACACTGACTATAATGGTCTGTAATGCGCTCGCTCTCTCTCTCTCTCTCTCTCTCTCAAAAAAAAAAGTTTAAAAATATCACCCTCACCTGTAATGTTCTGCAGCCCTCTCAAACTCCCCAAGGAATATGCAAGCATTTCCAAGGTTGCAGTAAGCTCTCCTCTCTGCAGACCGGTCACCAAACTCTTTAGCGATAAGCAGACGCTGGAAGACAAACAGTTCACACACAGTGCAGTGTGAGTGCTTTTGCACTGCCTTACACAGTTTAATTTATGACACAGAACACTGACCTGTTCATGAGAGGCCACTGCATCCCTGAAGTTTCCTAGTAGATAGTATGTGTTCCCCAGGTTTCCGTAAGTTCTCCCCTGTGCTGCTCGGTCTCCAAGCTCCTTCACAATACACAGGTCCGCCCTAAACAATTGAAGAAAGGAAAGAGGATGTAAAAACTCTGTACCACACATGCAAACAATGTCCACTTATGTGAGTGTTGGTGGGACATTTACTCGTAGTATTCAGCGGCTTTTTGAAGTGCTGTCGTGACCTCCTCAGGGAAGTCTCCAGGTTCTGCTCCGCTCCAGCAGACGCTCTTTCCCTTGGCATGGAACACATTTCCAAAATTATAAAGTGCTCTGGCCTGCCCCACCTGTAGTAAAAAAGCAATTTAAATAACAGAAACAAACAAACAAAAACCCTATGTACTACTAAGCATGTGAACCCTAGATGTTCATCTCCAAGTGCCCAGGTGCACTTCACAGAACTTGCTCTCAATAAGCTCACAAAAATCAATTTCTCATTAACAATTTACTACTTTGACTTTAGGGTAAACCACAACTTAGTCATTTATTCATGAGATTCACACAACTGTATGATTGAAATATTCAGCAATGATTATTATTTTACATTTACAAGTTTTATATAATTAAAGCATTAAAGAGATAGTTCACCCAAAAATTATTTCATTAATTACTCACCCTCATGTCGTTCCAAACCCATAAGGCTTTCGTTCATCTTCGAAACACAAATGAAGATCTTTTTGATGAAATCTGAGAGCTTTCTGTCCCTCCATTGACAGCTATGCAACTACCACTTCGACGCTTTAAAAAGTTCATAAAGAGATCGTAAAACGAATCCATATGAATTGAGCGGTTTAATCCAATTTGTTTTTTTTAATAGACTTGATCGCTTTATGTGATGAACAGAATTTTTTTGGGGGCTTTTATTCACATTTGGGTGAACTATCCCTTTAACCAGATCCTGTCTGAATCTATTAATTTACTGATTGTTAACACATTTGCTTTGTTTGTCAATTTGCAAGCTAATTTTTCCAAACAATTTCGGAGCTTTCTGTTGCTGCACTAATATTATTGCCCCATCAGGAGGAATAGCTAGTCATAGTGTTTTTCATTTGCAAAGTCGCTTTAGATGAAAGCATCATTGAATAATGCTCATTGAATAATGCTAAATGAATAAATGTAAAGTGTAATATATTCCATTATGGTAAGCTATGGTCTATTGTGTCGATTAAATAGATCACTCACCTTGTCACCCAATTCCCTGGCAATATCTAAATGTCTCTGGCAGCAGACCACAGCCTCATCAAAGCGTCCTAAAACCTTTAATGTGTTGCCCAGGTTACCGCTGGCTTTGGCCTCACCAAGCCGATCCCCGGTGGTCCTGAGAGAACAAATCAGTACTTAGTGCTGTCATTAATGATCAATACAAATATTATACGATTATCATTAAAAACAATCATTTGGGGGTTGATTCAGTATTTGTGATGTCTGGGCGTGCGCACACACAAAACTTCTCACACAGAGAGTACCAAATTGAGTTCTCTTTTGCTTTTTTCCTTGCAAAAAACACATGCAAAAGATAACGAGAAGATTTCATGACGATGCAGCACTGGCCCAATCGGGACAGTGACTGTTCCGTCAATTGTCCTGGGCGTCGTTCACGCTGGCACCGGGCAGTCGAGTATTGTCGAGCCCTGCTTTTATACAGGTTTCATTTTGTTTTGGCAAGTATTTAATTATTTTACCCAGAGAAAAACATTGGATTATGCAACAGACATTATACAACTCAGAGCCGTGCCTTCATACAGTTAATTAAACAAAACAATGGTCCCAGAGCACGGTTGGCCCAAAACGGTTGAACAGTAGTGTAGTATACTGTAGGTCTCTGGATACATCAACTGCTAAAACGTTGTGTGAGTATACCTAGTTAGCGTAAGATCATGGTGGTGGAACTCCAGAGCTTTACTGTAGTCTTGCAAGTGGAAGTAGGCATTGCCCAGCTGACTGTAGATGGCGCTTAGAACCTGCAGGTCTTCTGTGCCAACCTGCATGGCGGCCTCGAAAAAAGAGACGCCGGCGCCGTAATCCCCGACCTTGCACAGACGCTCCCCCTCCAGAGCCAGGTCCAAACAGGATGCCTCCATCCTGCAGAGGGCAGCACAAACCATTGTTTATTGTTGACAAGCTTTTTAATGTCTCAGCATGAACATCAGTAGAAATAAAATAAGGTAGGATGTGGTCATTATGGAAGCATACAAAATACCCACACAGTGCAAAGGACAACACTCCATTTATGTGAGTCTGACATATTCATAATCAAACACTGGGAAAATTCAACTAAAGATGACATGAAATGGCTGCCATGACAAGCTATGTGCTCATCATGCAAGATTTCTGGATATATATATTTTTTTTTTTTTTTAAAGTTGAAACTTCAAATGAGAGACTAAGGTTTCATTTTTTCTCCATTTCTTATGTAAACCAAGGAAATATAAAAAGTATTATTGTGGCCTTACAACAGGATACAATTTATAATCAAAGAATAACAACGGTACGTTTTTTTGCACACATTTCAGGTTGATTTCAGGCTTTTCATATTTCATTAGTGCCACTGATATGTTATGGTATATACGTCAAAATCACACATTCATGGATTATTCTCATGTTAGTATTATTATCTAATACTGGTCAGCATAGGGTCCTTAAAACTCTAATCTAACAAATTAAATGGTAAAAAGACTCAACAGAAAAATCCTTCAACAATCAACCTGATACTGCATAATATATGTGGCCTTGCAAATATTTAACCACTATTTCACGGTAGATTAATCCCTAGACATAATAATAACTAGTCCGACTCCATTAGAGTTTGTAGAGGCCCTACCTGGTGCCTCCCCGCTTCACACAACCAAAGAAAACTGGACATGTGAAAGGCATCTAAAATGCTTTGTTGTCTCCTTAAAAAGTCCTCTGATGGGGCTGTAATCTCCAAAACCAACCGTCCCAAACATACATACATCACGATGAGGCTGCCAATCAACCAAATTCTTCAAGCAGGAATTACACTACTACAGACTCAAATGATTTTAAACAGAATATTCTACACAGCAGTTGTCCATCATTCAACGTCACTTTGGACGTCTTTAAGGGCAGAGGTTGAAGATGGCTTTGGCAAAAACTGTCATGCTCAGCACTTGAACAGCTAATCTGATTGTGTTTCTGCTTTCCACTGTCATGTATGATTAGCGCGCACCGAGAGGAACACTAGTGAGATTAGACCCGCTGCGTTCGCTTCTGATGTCATGAAACTTGCAATGCAATGATCATTTCATCACGGGACTGATCAATACACTACACCATTTAGAGTCAAGTGCGTTTATCTAGAATAATTAAAAAATTTGCATAAAAGACGCTCAGAAACAGTGAATGCAGTTGCAAACTGATCTCAGATACAAACTGAGTATTATTATTATTATAAACTTGACGAAACTCAAATCAATTTAGTTTGTACCACAGATTCACAAACTAAATAAGTGTAAGTCTATGCTCTTAGAGATAGGCTAAAATTGGCTTAATTGCTATGAGTGACAGATGTTTGCCGTGGACTGACGTAAAGATAAAAACCAACCCAATTCAAGGGTAGCAGAACAGAATATAGACAATCATCATAAATTATTCAACCGTTATTAAATATTGAGCAAATTAAGGCACACTTGCTTTCTCTCTCTCTCTCTCTCTCTCTTACACACACACACCAATACAATTCCACATTTAAACCACCTTGGAAATGTCAAAACGAAAACCTTGTTTCAGATCCAAACATTTGGTTTTACTTCGCCACTAGATCTTTCACAATATCAGATGATTCAAATTCAATCCAATACATTCCCAATTAAAACTTAATTTTCAAAAATGAAGTGAGATGAAGTTAAGGCAAGCAATTAGCAATGATTTATTGAATTAATGAACAGATTAATTTCCATATATTTATATTTTTCAGGTGGAGACAAAGGACATGTCTGTAGCCTGTTAATCTAATACAGTGATAAATAAAAACTCAATGATTAAGTGGTACGTAAATACTATCTTGGTACACTTCTGATCCTAAGCATGAAAAAGTGTCTTTACAAATGAGATAATACTGGACAAAGACCTTAAAAGGCACATCACAACTACAATAAAATGTAATTCAAGTGTCGCATGCCTACCTGTAGTGGACAAAGGTTTGGTTCTCAATCTGCATGCTAAGCACTGCACTGCTCACAGCCATTGAAGAGCATTATGAAGTACTGATCCCAGCCAAGTCCAGAAAGTAATCCATCAAAGAAGAATAGTGAATCGAATCCCCACATTTTTTGGGGGGAACTTTAGTTTTTGCAAACACTTCCGAAGTCTCTCTGATGTTTCCCAGTGGTGGAGTCCAGTGCGCTACAGAAGAGCTTATCCAGACTTATATTCACCAAAGCAGTGGGTCTGGGAAGTGTGTGTTTGTGTGTGTTGTTGTGTGTTTTGTCCAGGATGTTCTTCCGGAGCTCTCTGTGAAGAGAACACAAGATGTCGAGTGTGAACCCTCATTCTGTGCGTAATGCCATGGTAACACCCACTGAGCGGCAGACACATGCAAGGGAGGCAGATATTAAGTGTGTGTGTGTGTGTGTGTGTGTGTGTGTGTGTGTCAGCACAGCAGCGTTGAGTATGTGAAAGCTAAACCAAGGGGACACAACAAAAAGAGAGAAAGCAAGAGCAATCAGCCCATAAACACAGCTGATTATCTGCCATGCATGCATGCCCGTACAAAAGCATGAACAAACATTTTCTTGTTTGTAAAAAGAGAAGAGTTTTGTTCACCCTTCTCTTACAAATCCACACAGACGTAAAAGAATTATAGTAGAAGAAGTACCATTTTCAACTGTAATGGTGAGTGTCGGTGACTTCCAAACATATTACACCTCTGTGACATTTGGGAAAGCTGGTTTGTCATTGACAAACTAATCCAGAAACAAGATAATCAGCTTGAGGAACCATAGAGACATGTTCATGTTCACTAAAACATTCAGTCTATATACTTATATTTGTACAAATAATTCACAATGTTGTTGTGGTCTGTCATATTTTCTTGTGCATAAAGTCACAAGAAAATGGAACTTGCGACAGATCTTTCTTCAGTAAGGTGACATACTTTTTGAGTGTAACAGATTATTGTAAATGAAAACAATTAGGGCAAGGACATGCTTCTATCCATTGGCTGCACTCAAAATTGAATGCGCACCATGCAGTAGATTGTGAAGAGGCAAGGTGTAAGCATTTTGAAAGATCAGAGAAGTCCGGCATACGTCACCACAGAGAGAAGTCTGTTATTTTTCTTCAAAGTTACGACATTTTAATAAAAAATTACGAGGTCAAATAAAATAATTAAATTTTGAATCATTCACAGTAAGATCTATTACATGCCTTTACAAAGTAAGGTACATTTTCATTTACTGAGGTAAAAATCACATTCATTTTCTTCAAAGGGAAATGGGTTTTTAAAGTTATAAACCATTAAAGGGTTAGTTCACCCAAAAATGAAAATTCTGTCAGTAATTACTCACCCTCATGTGGTTCCAACCCCGTAAGACTTTCGTTCATCTTCGGAACACAAATTAAGATATTTTTGATGAAATCTGAGTGCTGGATCACTCCTCCACAGGCTTATGGACACTATAACTTGCGTAGTGTAATAGCGTAACCACGTAGGCTCACTATTGGGCGACGCTAGTCATGTGTGTGATACGTGGTGACGTGCAACACAAACGCGCTACGCTATTACACTACGTGAAAAGACTCGAGGCCCAGAGAGGCAAATGAAAAGTGGAATAAAGTCGTTATTTTTGTTTGTTTTTGCGCACAAAAAGTATTCTCGTCACTTTTTAAACTTAAGATTGAGCCACTGGAGTCACTTGGACTATATTAATAATGTCTTTAATACATTTTCTGGGCCAGCAAGTTAGTGTCCATAAGCCTGTGGAGGAGTGATCCAGCTCTCAGATTTCATCAAAAATATCTTCATTTGTGTTCCGAAGATGAACGAAAGTCTTACGGGGTTGGATCAACGTGAGGGTGGAGTAATTACTGACAGAATTTTCATTTTTGGGTGAACTAACCCTTTAAAACCACATCTACTGTAAGCTTACAAGGTTGTTAGTCAATGTATATGCTTTTGTTGAAGCCATCTGCCCCCATTACTTCATCTTATTTTAAAATAATCGTGTTTAACAACAGAATGCTGATAAGAAACTAAAATATGTATAGAATGATAAGAAACTCTGATTCTGCAGAGAAATCACCACCAATCTGAGAATCGAGACAAGTAAATCACATCAAAATATATTTTTAACGCTCACCCATTCTCCTGAAGAATTGCAATTTAAATGTAATAGAGTCAGTCTCCCTCCCTATGTTCTCAAACTACTTCAATATGTGTGCAATGCTTCATGGAATTGTAGTTCCTTCCCTCATTAAAGCAATACAGTCATATTTTCTAATATTTTTACGTTTGTAAAGTTGAGATTCATTGTTGGTTGTTTTGGTTAATGCTCATAACTCTTTAAATGGAAAGTAAAAAATAAATAAAAATCCATATAGAAAAAAATCTTCTGGAATCAAGGCTACCAAAAAAAGTGGTCAGGCACATTTGCACTCTCTTATTTTTTAATCAATCAGAAATGTATTAGATCAGAAACACTGGTCTCTGTTATTAAAAAAACAAAACTCCCAGACTTAAGTCTAAACAGCATAAATCAGAAGGAGATAACCCTTGGTAAATGGGCAAGAGCAAAATTTTCTTGATGACAACAACAACAAAAGAGAAACACACACACACTCAGTCTCAATCTAATTAGAACTAGAACTAATACACTGCCTAATAAACAACATTTGTTCCAAAGACCTTCAAATCCATTGTATTCTCTTTCTTCATTCTGAAGAAGAAAATGACAACAAAACAGAGTCAGTTACAAAACTGGTTTGTGTGTCATAATTCTAACAGAAAAACAGCAGTGCGGTTGTCATTGTACCTCAGATGCAGGTTAGCTTGACAAGATGAGGCATGAATAGAGGTTAGAAAGAAGACAGACACAAGCTGCACCTTCCATGACACACAGGAAGTTATGACTGCACTGTCATCACATTATGCATGACTGTCACTTGACAGCCGTTACTGAGGTAGCTTTTAAAGACCCTTTATACACACTTGTAAGCAGTTACAAGTAAACATTCGTCAAATTCAACAGAGTTTTCCACTGCATTGTGCCAGGAGGATAGGTATGTTGGCCATGTTAGCATTGTGAATAAGAATATAGTCTGAATAAAGATAACTTAGATAGACAGGCAGATGTTTATAAGTTAATAATGAATAGAAACTGTACTGTATGCCCAAGCAAAACCTATCATTCTGGGAAAAACAACAGCAAAAAACAGACGCCAATAACTGATAAGTAGTCATTCATAAAGCAGTTAGTCTCACCCATGTCTCACTCCCAAAGCAAATAGTAAAAGAAAGCCCAGGATTAAGCAAGAACAATATTTATACAATCCATACCGGAGGTATAAAGCACGTAAAAACACCAAGCTTGAACATGCGTAACACTGACTTCTGTACTGTACAAACTTAAACAAAACCAGAGAGGAAAAGAACAAACACGTGCAATATTGCTTGTAGAATAATCCAAACGTATTACCATATTATCGCTATAGGGCACATGCGAAATTATTTTTAAAATAAATCTATTATTTTAAAGAAATCATAATATGCCAGATCTCCGCGCGCGCAGAAGTTTAAATTTCGGCTTTTCAGTTGATATGATCAGTTTGTTGTGACGTGCTGCTCTGTCTTAACGGCCGTTACGGGCCAAACTTCAGTCATACTCACGTCTTAAACTACTCCGATTCCCCACCAACCAATCCTTCTCTCGGTTCCTCGTCTTACAACCAACAAACAAATCAGTTAAATCCGAACATGTTGTAAGAGCCGATTAACTAAAACTGTTCACGTTTAAATAAACACTTCTGACTCATCGAAGCAATTCAGAGAGAAAACTTTACACAAACCCGGACAAAAAAGAGGGCGTACCTGCCTATGCGTGGTTGTAACTCGACTGGCCAATCAGAGTCACATGATTCAAATATAACCACTCCCCATATGAATCACCAATGAAATTTGAATGTTTTATCGTTTTACTTTTTGTCGAAAAACAAAAGAACTCCTCTCCTTCAACAAGAGAAGATACAGTTTTTATTTAGCTTTAATTGTCGAGTAAGACAACAGATGTTATTAAAATAAAACGACAAGATAAAAAATGATCTTGCTATTTTAACTCTTAAAAAGAACGAAACAGTTTTTTGACAGCTGATCTTGAGTCTTCACGTTCCCATATCAACCACTGTTCATCATCCCACCCCCGTGCGCGTGTAGCACCTGTCCAAAGAATCAGCATCAGATACGGCATTTATTATTTAAAATGCTCAAGATGATCCAGCGCCAAAGGCTTGAGAAACTAGACAGAGCCTTCATTGTAGCTTCCCAATAAGCTGTTATGTCATCCATTTATAAGACAGCCGAACACAAGCAAGAGGAGTGCGCAAATTTGTATGACCCTTAGAAACCCATGGAACAAGCATAAAAAGTAAGTGCAATGTCATATTATTAGAGGAACCTAGCGGTGTAGTGTTCATTTTCTTCTTTTTAGGCCTTTTTATTTAGAAAGCATCATAAATAGTTGCAAATAATTCAGTCATTACCATTCATTATAATATAAATATAATTACAAGATACTATGATTAAAAAACACAAATGCACTTGCATTTGTAACAGTTAACTTTTTGTGTATTCTTGTTGCTAAGAAATGAATAGAGAAGCGCGGAGCAGGTTTGATGGAGCGTCAGCGGGAGACGCAGAGGATATGGACGGAGAAGATGACGCTCACAGCAGACCTTCATCGGTGCTGTGGGAAAGACACATTGAGCAAAGTATATTTGTGGATATCAGTGATGATGACAGCCTGCATTTCAGCGACATGCAGGGCGCCTTCACTGTCCACCTCTCACAGGACACTGGTGCACCTGAGAGCCCGCAACTCACTGGTAAGAAATACTTAGATAGATCTGTATGAAATCCACAGAGTTTATTTTATTTAACTACAATGGAACTGCCATGTTTGTTTGTTTTTTGCACATAGTAGCCTACCATAATACCACCTTTTTGCACATGTAGGCTACTATGGCAATGACATAGTTTTTTTGTCACTTTTGTAACTGATAAAAAAGTACCAACAAGTAGCCTAGTTTTCAGTACCATGGAGTAGGCTATCATGTAAATACCACAGCCATTTCAACTTAAATTACATTAAGCTGACTTTAAAAAATAAGTTGAATCTTGTACAAATTTAAAGAAATTGAAAATTGCTTAACTTATTTTGATGATATATATATGTTCTCTTAACTTATTAATCATATATTTATTTTACAAACTCACCCCCCAAACTTCTGAATGGTATGAGTATGTTAATCATTCAGAATTTATGATTTAAGTTATAAAAACTCCCACTGACTTTGACTGAATGTGTTTAAAACCTGATTGCCAGCAATGATGTCATACTGACCCAATGCCAGCTAGATCTCCTTTACAGTTTTGCCAAAAACACTTTAACACTACTCTTTTGCCTGAAAAGTGAAATCCTGTTTTAGTGTCTCCTAATGGCTTTAAATTATAACATTTTACCAAGACATTACAATTTTTAACAAAACCACTGTCTTTTTATTTTGTGTACAGATAATGCAGAGCTGTCAGAATCATGTGAGACTGAAGAGGGATCATCAGAGAGTGTCGAATCAGTCAATAGTGAACGCACAGAGCATTCAAACACCAGAAACAAGAAGGGAAACGTAATCATGGCGCCAATGCAGAAACTCAAAACTGCAGTAAAGCCAATCATTGGAACACATGAGGATGATGCTGTCAACACCAGCGATGAAGAACATGAAGAGCTCCCGTATGATGGTACGCATACCAACAACAAAACAAAGACGAATTTAAAATCATCTCCATGTGAAATGGTTTCCGTGATGTCCAGTCAGGCTTTCACTACACTTGATAAGTTTAGTAGGCAAATTGGTAATGCAAAAGAAACAGAGGCTTGCCAGTCTAATCTTACTCATGCTCTTCTATCTAATCATAAAGCAATAGAGGACATGGCTCCTCGCTTAGCCACACCTATTCAACCTGCAAACCACATCACTGACTTCCTGCTCAGACACTTCTCCCAGGAGGAGCTGCTTAACTCAAGCAGGATCATTGAAGCAGAGACCCTACCTGAGATGTCTTTGATGGACAGCATTGATGAAACCGTGCTGAGTAGAGCTTCTCGGGCTCCACAGGTCGGCATAGGAGAGAGAGAGAAGATTCAGGATGTGATGGAGGAACCTGATCCCAGCACTTCAGGAAGTCATGGACTGGTTGAAATAAACATTCCAGATGAGTCTAGCTCATCTAAGAAACCTGAAACGACTTGCATCATTGATGATGATGATAATGAATGTCCTAAGCAGAACAGCAGTGCCAACTCTCTAGATCTATCTAAAGCAGATGCACAGAAACCTAAGTGCTCCTTCAGCAGGACCAGGTCCTACAGTGAGCTGAAATACGGACAGGGAAAGGTGCATTACCCCCTACCTGACTTCTCTAAAGTGGCACCTAAAGTCAAAATACCAAAAGGTAATGGAAGCGTTAAACCCGTCAGTCAGTCACCAGCTATGGCCCGAGCCCAGTCGTCCCCAGGCATTCTGGGTAAATCCACATCCTCTTGTAAAGCTACAGCAGATATCATCAGCAGGGTTTTAGAGGACTCCATGCCACCGGAGAAACACAATGTGTTTACAGACAAGGAAGTAGCGCATCAGTTACAGGTGACTTACAACACTAGTAGCACTGCTTAGGATGAACAGAAGATCTTTTACATGATTCGAGTCAGGCATCAAGCTGTTTTGACCTTAATATAAAAAGTGCTGAAGTGTGACAGAAAGGCGATCTTACAAGAACGTGAGAAGTGTATAAAGTAAATAGCAGTGTTGGGGGTAATGCATTACAAGTAACTTGAGTTATATGTAATCAGATTACTTTTTTAATGTAACGAGTAAAGTAACACATCGTTGTGTTTTTTGTTCAAACAATGAAAGTCACTGGGGTCTAATGTTGTTTTGGACCCAATTGACTTTATGCATGAACAAAAATGCATCAAAAGGTTAATACTTTTTTTTTTTAAGTGACCCTTTCATTTGTTTACAGGCTGAATATGACCGATTGCTCGCTAAATACACAGAAGCTGAAAACCTAATTGGTCAGGTGAGACTCAAGAGGATTTTTAAAAAGTTGGATCTTCCATTAATGTTGAAACATTTAGATGTTTATACGTATGTCTTTATAATCTCAAACAAAAGGCAGAATACCAGACTAAAGTATAAACATTATTATACACAATATGCCTGTATAATATCTGCTCTTACATAGTATACAGATATGATCCGCATTTCAACATGTCCTCATTTTAATCTGATTTGCAGCCCAATTAGAGCGGGTTATATATTGTTGCTTTCTTTTAAGCAGCAGATTCATGCTTCCAGTGAGCCGTCTGTATCCATCGACTGGAACGATGCAAATAGCAACAATGACAACACCAAACTGACAGCAAATATCCCACAAGCACCAGCCGCAGGCAAGAAGCTATTGTATTTCTTTCTCCAGCTGAATACTGTAGTACAGTGTAACCCTGGCAGCAGAGAACCCCTGCCAGGGAAATTTGAGCTAGCATTAAACAGACCTCCTCCTAAGAGAGTGAATCAAGAAACATTGTTAAGAGATCATCAGGTGGTTTATACTTAAGTACAAAATGATCAAAAGTGCTAAAAGATAAAAGATGTATGACTTGTGTTTAGATATTTTACACTTACATTTGCATTTATGTCCTCACATCTTGAGTATATGTTCAACAGGTCCAAGTGAGAAGCAGTTTAGTCTTCACAACTCTGTACCTGTGCAGACTGAACCACAGAGCCCGACAGATGGAGAAAGACTAACCTCTGAGCTCAGAGACATCATCAGATCATTTACGCAGAAGGTACAGATGAGTTAGCAAGACCTGTCTTCAAAGATTTGCCCTGTGCCTTATATTTTTAGTTCTCTTTAACATGCATTTAGCTTTTGCATTGATGGGTGCATGATGCATCTGTATTTGTCTTCTTTTCCAGGTGGATGAATTCAAAACATGTGTCACCACCATGTCAATGAATGTGGAGGAGCAACAGATGGTAACTGTACATACTTAATCATGAATTGCACAAAACCATTTTTATACAAATACACTGTTTTATCATAAGATAAAAAACTAAATCAAGCAGTTTTAGGTTTATAGCCTTCAAATGGGAAAAAAGTAAACGTTATATCTAGTTTGGTGGATATCTCCACAGGTGTTGAAGAGCATGATGGAGGCCCAGGATCAGCTGGAGAGGAATTACCTCACAAAGAGGGAGGAGCATCGTGCTCTGGAGATGCAGAACTACAGGGGTCTAGCCAGAAACACAGGAGAGTTTGACCCTGACAGGTAGACATGTCATGTGATTGGACTGTGTTTTACTACTAACACACAGCATGATCTAGAAACCTCACAAAACTAGAATACTCTTGTTTTAATCAAGAAAACTGTTCAAATTATAAGCAAGTGATGGTAAATTCTATTACATTTAAGTCATGGATATTGTACCGTGGCAGAGAGAGCTCAATTGAAGAAAACAGATGCAAATAGAAAAAGACTAATTCATAAAATTAATCAAAATAAATAAAACATCATCATCAGTTTGACAACACGTGTGATGTAAATACTCACAACGCAACCAAAGACAGAAATGCGCTGCAAACAATCACAACTCACATAATCAGATGTTAAAATTAAAAACCTCGCCTTCAGGTCACTGACAACACCACTGACGAGTAGACAATGAACAATAAGCATGTCCCAGCCAGTTTTGTCCCGTTTGGTCCCCTTGTGGTTGTTGTGAGTATTTGCAGCACATGTGTTGTCAAACTGATGAAGATGTTTTCTTAATTTTGTTGGTGTTTTTTTCAATTTGCAAGTGTTTTCTTCAGTTGCAGCGTGTTGAGCTCTCTTGGCCACCGTAATATCGGCAAGAAATAAAAATTCACCCTATTTAGTAAACACACGTTATTGTGAACAATCTGTGTAAGTTTTATTTAAAAAAAAGGTTAGACCTTGTAATGTTTAATCATATTATCATAACTTGTTTTTCCGCTGAATGTATTTAGTCCGCTTAAACCCCACCCTCCACAATTAACCGCAAGCTCATTTTCATTGAGTGCAACAATTTCAAAATCCAATCAATAAACAATGGTTTGAAACGAGTCTCTAATTTTTTTCCTGCAATTCGTTACGCTTGGATGTTTGCCACAATACGAAAGAAAACATCAGTTGCTACTTCAATTTCATCACGACTTTAAATGTAATGGTTATATCTTTTTGCTTTTGTAAATATAGTTCACAATTGCGCTACATGTCGGAGCACTGCCTACAAAACTATCGACTCAAAAAAAAATCTAAAACTCAAAATTCATACTTTACATAGGCAAAATGTATATTTGTTTATAAAACTAATTTCAGTCATATACTGTCTGCATTTACCTTTACATTAAAAGGTTTCAAAAACCTTCAGAAACAAACTCGTTCAAGTGTGTCCAATCATTTGACAGGTAGTATTTAGACTGATTCCTGTAAGTCTAAAGTTGTTCAAAACAAGGAAATGAAACTGTCATGGGTCAAAGGGTCAACCTTCAAGTGTTGTGTATTCATGTGTTTGTGTTTAAGGGAGGTCGAGGGGCAGATTTTCAGGATAGGCATGCACCTGGAGGACATAAAAGAGCAGATAGACAGAAACGTCTGCCATGTTTACTATCCTCCTTCATCATCCTCCACTCCCTCTCCTCCTCCTTGTGAAAATATCCCTCTCTCATCATCCCATCCATCACTGCATGAGGTAACACACACAGTGATCTACATTTTAGGTGACATTTGGACAAAAATTCATGGCATTAGACTGTACTTGATTGTCAATGACACTCTCTGACCACATTATTACCCTTCACTTTTCCCTCCTTCATTCACACACAACATGTCAAAGTTAGCTTACGCAATTCCTGTTTAAACAACTTCTCCTGTTAAGAGTCAGCAATTATTAATGCTCATGTGGACACGCACAGCGAAGCTGATATTGTTGTGTGCCTCATATCCGTTTGCATGTGTTGTTTTGCTATGTAACGTGAGAACTAAATGACTGGGCCGCGGTAGGTTTTGTGGATGCTGGGTCTGAATGAAAAAACATGTCATGTTACAGGAGTCGGTCTTCAGCATCTCCTCGGTCAGACACAACATGGAGGACAATAATGATGAAGAGGCCAATGAAGATCACAGAGCTGACGAGCCTTTTCCCGGCTGCACAGAAAACAGCTTCCATCTACAGTACTGCCACATTTTCTTCTTCATCTGTTATTGCCTACATAATGCTTCACATAGGCCGCTTTCACACTTAGGCATGTGACGGTATCTCATTTTCATATCACGATAATTGCTGTAGCTTTTATCATGGTATTGAATTAAGTTACACAAAGGCTTGAAGTCTTAATAATGTTTAACAAGGTTTCTTCTCTTCTCAACTCTGAACATTTAAATCCAACAAAAAGAAAAATTACACAAAATGATATAGATATCTAGATATCTTTTGTGCCATGTTTTAGTCCAGATTAAAATGTAAAAATGTTTAAGTGTAAACAGATATTGTGAAAATAAATAGCATATTAAGTCAAATAAGTATTGTTTAGTGCAGTGATAAACCACAGCGAATACAAAATTTGCAATGGCTGTTTGAAACATGTAAGTATGGTTTGACTTTCTTTCTTTTCCGAATTATTCAAAGTGTTTTGAGGTGCTCATCACTGTAAACTCTTATGCTCAAAATAGTTAATTGGTTTGAGTAGGGTAAACTTAAATTAAACAAATTAGTTTAATCAAATGAACTTTTATGAGTATTTAGAACTTTCTTTTTCTTTTGAGTTCACAAAACTGACACATTTTAAGTAATCGGAATTGTTTAATTGTTTTGAGTTTTACGAACTTGTTTCTTTTAATTTAGACAAACTTACATATAACTGAAACTGGGGGGCTGGGCTGTTATTTTATTATTATTATTGTGTTATATAACGTTTATTTTGTGCAAGATTAATGCAAAATGGGATATTTAGTAGTGTTTAATGTTTTGCTATGATAATTTCACTGTAAAAAGTGTTCAGTTCAATTACTTGTAAACTCGCTGCCTTAAAATTATGAAGTAAACAAACTTAATGCTTAATTGAAAAAAAAAAGTTATGTAATTTTTTCGATTAAGCAGTAAGTTTATTTACTGAAAAATATTAAGGCAACAGGTTTCCTAATTTTTTATGTTTGGAGTTTCTGTTATGTGCCGTTTTTTGGGGGGTTATCATCATGGTGACAAATGGAGCATGCGCTTAGTTTGAGAACAGATTTGTTAAATGTTCTATACTGTTGTACTTTGTCAGCAATTAATATGGCCATCAAAGCATTGTGTTACCAATTAGCATGTTAGCATTTGCTGAATTGGCTAGTTAAAGCTAGCCAAGTTTACACAACTAAAAATATTTAAATTGAGATTACATGATAATTTTAAGTTAAATTGTTGAATTATCTTACTCAAATATTTCAAGTTAAGAGTAATTAAAACGAGTACAAAATAAAAATCTGCCAGGTCTGCTTACTAAAACCTTCTTAACTTAAATTTTTTGATGTAACTGATTACCTCAAATATTTTGAGTTTTGCCAACTTATTTGGATGTACAGTGCATAATATACCATGTATGTTCATTACCGCGATATATTGTGTTATACCGGCACATGTTCAGCTATTTTTTAAAAGGTAAACAAAGACAAAGAAATGCACATGTAATCAGTGTTGGGGAGTAACGGAATACATGTACCGGCGTTACGTATTCAGAATACAAATTATGAGTAACTGTATTCCGTTACAGTTACCATTTAAATAGTTGGTATTTAGAATACAGTTACATTGTTGAAATCAATGGATTACATGACGATACTTCTCTGTTTCACGAGTTTATTCACTCTCTAAAAAAATTAAGGTAACTCCATGCATTTCCCAGAAGCCCCAATATGAAAAAAAAAAAAAAAATGCGCGGTTTGCGTGATCAGTCACAATGGAGTCTGATGAGGAGCAGCGGGAGCTTTTGTACATTTTTGGGCATGTATTCTGTATTCTGTAACGGAATACATTTTGAAAGTATCCTTCCCAACACTGCATGTAATGTATCTGGGGTGGTAATCAAAAGTTTGCCGGTTCGAACTCCACAATCATTGACATTCACATTGCAATTAACATAATGCATTAAACAAGTCACAGTCCCAGATTGCTTAAAGAAGAGGTTTCTGTACACTAACTTCACATTATGCCGTTATATGGCAAGGTTGCGCAAACAAATTCAGCTGTAGTGTGAAAAATATTTTATTTTAATTCTAATGGGTGACGCTAATTGGAAATGTTGTGATCCAGTCCCTTGTTTAGTTCTCTTAAAAGATCACTGATGTAGGTTGTAAGAGGAGGGAGCGTATCATGATATTTAGCACAGCTCACTCGAGGATGATCGGGTTACAGGTCGAGAGGAGGGACGAGGGAATATCAGTTTCATTATGGAAACACTTAGTTCCCTCTGTCAGTTTTTCTGTATCTTCCTCTGAGGTATTCCACCTTCTCCACTGAAACGCCTGGAACTGCCAATGAGGAAGAGGAGGACAGACTAACAACAAGAGAGGAAGACAACATCCTGGCACAACTGTCCAACTCAACTTCATTAAAGAAGCTGACATACGATAGGTCAGTATTTACAGACAGATTTGTATTTTTGTGGCTGTGCATGCACTGCAATCTGGTGTATTCTTAACTGGGATGGTATGTTGTAATTTTAGAAGTTAAATTTGTACAGGAATAGATGGTAAATCAAAGGTGCACGGTTCAGGGTTATTATAGTTAACTGAAGCTAAAATCATCAAACTTTTTTCGTTACTTGAAATAAAATAAATGCTAATGGAAAAAAATAAACATAAAAATTATATATATATATATATATATATATAAACGTATTTTATGTCAGCTAGTTGCCAGGGAACATCTCTCATTTTCAGTTAGGTTAACTTGATGTACTAAAATAAATAAAACTGGACTAAATAAAAAAATATATAAACATAAAAACTTTTTTTTTTATAAAAAAGACAAAAACAAAAGAACTAAATGAAAACAGAAAATTTTAAAATAAAAACATTATTCTAAATATTAATAAAAACTATAATAGTAACACAAATCTACTGAAATAACTAATGATTGTAAATAGCTCTCAGATGAATATAATTACTTTATACAACTTTTGATGGACGTAAAATTTTGTCCAGAAAATTAGATATATCCAGTGATTCATGTTGCATGCTTGTGGATATATTATTGCTTTATTGCATTACACTAGTTCTAAACACGGTACCATGTTAATACTATGGTATTTTTGAAGTACTGTATTTGAAGTACTTAAAATCATCATTCATCAATCATCATGCTGCTCTCACAGACTTTTTTGTAAGGCTAATGTGAGTCCTTTGTTGCATTAACACTGAACATTCTTAGTTACAATGGTGCAAACAATATCAGAGTCTGAAACATCTAAAACTGCTGTAAACGCAAAAAGAACCTTGTTTTTGATGGCTGTTGTGATCATCATTCCTCTCTCAGGTACGAAGAGAAGATCAGACCCAGTGAAGCCTCATTCCCTTCTGTAGGAGCGTCTACTGGACACTCTCCTCAGCCAACCACAGACAAAACACAGGTAACAAACACATACATGGAGAGAAAGAGATTTTGTCTGTGAGAAAACAAATCTATTTTACATGGACAAGATAGTATTCTGCAAGAATGTCAACGTTGCTAATAGTTCAAAAGCCTGTTGAAATTATTGATCTGATTATGGTTAAAACTTCTGTAAAACTTTGCTGTACACAAAGATAGTCACAGGTATTTTTTCATATGAAATAACAGCTTGTAGGTTTAATGAGACTGCATTGTTTTATATAATATTATATTATTAATCATAAATAATTATATAAATATTATTAACTTTCAGACCATTAAAGTAAATCATATGAGCCTATTTTATTATATGATTCCAAGTAAAAAAAAAATATATATAAAATATGTATTAGGATTACACTGTAAGTGACATGAACAAACAAATCAGAAAAAAATTCAGGATCGTTACAGGCCTAGTTGATTTCAACGGTGATTGTTAAGGGAAAAAATCATCACATTCCCTCATGGATTGATACACTTACCTTTAGGAGTACAACAGCTTGTCAATGGGACAGCACCCCTAAAATAACAACTTATTCCACCTTATCTACTCCTAAAAATGGCACATTAGTACCTTAAAGTAGATACTAATTAGGTACTAGTAAGGAAGGTACTATTATGAACATTTTAGGGTAAGATACAAAGTTGACTGTGCCAGAGTGACAAGCTGTTGTACCCCTAAAGGAACAATTGTATGACTGTGTAAAATTACCAGGGTAAACATTACATTTTGTGAGATAAACAGCATAAATGAGATGTCATTTTTTTATGATAGATTAAAAAAAAATCCCAAATTTCGCTAGATATACTGTGATTTTTTGTTAGAAGTGTTATTGTTTGAAGGGATTTGTTGAGTCACTTGCAGAATGTTTGGGCTGTTTCTGCAAAGGACAAAATGACAGAGAAAGTGTTTTCGTTCTTTTAGAGATTTTTAAGTCCAGAGACTGACAGTGGCTTTGGCAGTTTTAACCTGAGCCGTCCAAACACAGGCCTGTCCCAAACACCTCCTAGTGCTGTGAGGTAAATATCTCTCTCTCTCTCTCTCTCTCTCTCTCTCTCTCTCTCTCTCTCTCTCTCTCTCTCTCTCTCTCTCTCTCTCTCTCTCTCTCTCTCATACACACACACACACACACACACATATTGGGTTTCCATGTTTTATGGGAACTTTATAGACAATTATTTTTTTTATTTTTTTTTACTGTATATTCTATTCCCTAACCCTACCCAACACAGAAACATTTTCTGCATTTTTACATTTTCAAAAAACATCACTTTATTTGATTTATAAGCTGTTTTCATCATAGGGACTGAAAAATGTCCCCAAAAGGACAAAGTATTGCCTTCCTTGTGGGGACATTAAGCGTAACAGTGTATATTTGCAATATTTACAAAACTGAAATGCCAAAATACAAGATTACAAATGCTAAATGTGTTTTTGTTTTCAGATTATAAACTGTATATTTTCAATGAAAAATGCTCTGTAGCAGAACTGACATTTGAAAGAAAAAAAAAGTACTTTATCTGATGTTCTCTTTAGTTCTGCACTCTCAGATGATGTCTTTAGTATGGTGAATATGAGCGGTTCGGACAGTGAAGCCTCCCACTCCAATATACGAACAACTATATCAATGGCACCAAGACCAGTGCAGCCCACAGTGAATCACCTGGAATTTGAACAGCTGGTTCCACCAGGCATGGAAGGAAAAACCATTACCCAGAATGCAACTGTAAGAGTTTCAAAAGAGAATGTCGCATCAGTAGGTGGCGCCACTCCCATGCATAACCAGGTGACTGAAGGAAGAAAAGACATTCAGCTGGGAAAGAGCCATTCTGCAAATGAGATGCACTCAGCATCACACTGTTCATGTCACAAGTAAGTGTTAAAGGAAGTAGTTTATACCTGCAATTTGTGAAACCATCATAATTCCATTGTGCTCTTCACAGTAGTGAGGTTATCCTCGCACTGCAGTACGAGGTGTCTCGCCTCAAGAGGGCGCTAGAGGAGAGTCTTGGTCACCTGCCTCATGTGAGCAAGAGAACCGATTATCTGAATGGCAGGTGTCCATTGGAGAAGAAGCACAAGGGACAGACCCGTGGCCAGAACAGAGCCGCCTCCAGCAGGTACTCTGAATTGGGGTTGAAGAATGGCTACCATCCTATTAGTGTACAAGTAAACTAGATTTTCACCCCTATAAATAAAGATTCCAAAAAAGTAATGCCATTCAAGAACCATTTTAGGTTCCCCCAAAAAACAGTTCTTAAAAGATTTTTTTTTATTAAGTGTAAAGAACATTTTAATAAACACTTCAGAGCAATGGAAAGATTCCATGGATGTTAAAGGTTCCATAGATGCCAATAAAGAACCTTTATTTTTAAGAGTGTTGGTTCTTCAAAGTTTGCCAAACTAATGTGAATTCTCACTACATCATCAGACGTACAAAGACAGACTCAAACCCTCAGAAGATTGAGGACTGGATCTCCTCTGATATGGAGCTCAGCAAAAGCAAAGGTGACAGCTTCACAACCTGGTTCATGCTTTCTTCTTTACATTTACATTTTACATTTATTCATTTAGCTGACGCTTTTATTCAAAGCGACTTACAATTGCTATATATGTCAGAGGTCGCACGCCTCTGGAGCAACTAGGGGTTAAGTGTCTTGCTCAGGGACACATTGGTGTCTCACAGTGGATTCGAACCCGGGTCTCTCACACCAAAGGCATGTGTCTTATCCATTGCGCCACCACCACCCCTTTAGCAATACATTTGTTCTAAATGTGGTTTAAAGTAGTTAAATATTGGTGTTTGCTAAAGTTGTGTTTAGTCTATATAGTTTTAGTTAAGTGAAATTGAAGAGAAATTGAAAAGGAATAAGTGTATTGTCAGTTACAGATGGTGAAGATTCAGATCACACTATGAGTTTCCAGAGAGCCTTCAGTCCACCATATGGACAAATACGCACCTGTTTTGGTGCTCCTGCAGAGAAGAGGTCACATGACTCCAAAACCTCATCCAGGGGTATGATACCTTTTAGTAAATAGCATTTTTGCTACAGTCCAGCATGTAGTAAGATAAAAGTACTCAAATGTTCTTCTCACGATGGTCACAGCCTCAGTGGAGAGCTTTCCTTTGGACACATCTCAGTTCAGTCAGCCTGGAAGCCATCGGAGAGTAAGCGTTGGGCCAACGATCCACAGCATCAACACTGAGCCAACCAACAAAAGTGCCAGTTACAGACCTGCAAGTGAGGAATCACTTTAATAATCTAATAATGTGTATTATTACACACACACACACACACACACACACACACACACACACACACACACACACACACACACACACACACACACACACACACACACACACACACACACACACACACACACACACACACAAACTTTTATGTTAGATGCTATTAATCGTGATTAATCGATTTGTTTATGTCATAGAAAGTGTATGTTTACAGCGGTTGAAAGCCAAGTGAAGAAATAGTGTCCTTTGTTGTTTCAGTGGGAAACTTGAGGAATATCTTCTTAAATAGCACACATCCTGCCTCTTCTATTCCTGCTCATCTATCCCATAAGCCTCTGCTGCAGGTCAACTATGGCTCCTCCTGTAGTCTACCTGCTGGGTAAGCAAATAATCAGTTAAAAGACAAACAATCTACTAATGATGTACCCAACAATGGGTCATTGCTCATTATATGTCAAACACATCATATTACCAAAGGACATATGCAGTTGATCTGTCAAGGATAACAGATTATAAACTATACACATAAACCTAGTGTGATATCCTACGTGATATGTCTTGAAAAATGATAATAGTAGGTGGCTGTTTTCCCAGGTTCAAAGTGCGAGATCAAGCATCTGAACCAGTGTCCAGTAGGAGGCGCTCTACTCAATCTGACTCAGCACTGCTTCCCAGTAATGTCTTCTTTCAACGGACCTCGCCTCGGACAAGTGGAAGACGACACCACACCAGCAGAGTCAGTTTAGACTGTCCAACAGCTACCAATCACACAACACAATGATAGCACACAATTTAATAATGCTAACATTTTGGATTTAAAGGGGAAAATGTTAAGAACTTTATATTGTTGATTATTTAAAATATAATCCCGACGTATTAACATAACATACCATTCAAAAGTTGAGGTCAGCAAGATTTTTCTTTTTGAAAGAAATAATTTTATTCAGCAAGGATGCATTAAACTAATCAAAAGTGACAGTAAAGACTTAAAATTATAAAACATTATTGGAAATAAATGCTGTTGTGTTGAACTATTTATCAAAGAATCACGGTTTCCACAAAAATATTAAGCAGCACAACTTTTTTCTATGGAGGCTTGTTTCCGCCATGGAATAAATCAATAAAAAAGGTTATTGCGACTTTTTATCTCACAATTCTGACCTTTTCTCACAATTATGAGTTTATATCTCACAATTATTTATCACAATTCTGAGGGGGAAAAGGTCCAAATTGTGAGAAAAAAGGATGCAATTAACTTTTTTCTTTTTCATTCTGTGGCAGAAACAAGCTTCCATAGTTTTCAACATTGATAACAATAAGAAAGGGTACTTGAGCACCAAATCGGCATATTAGATTGATTTCTGAAGGATCATGTGACACTGAAGACTGGAGTGATTAAAAATGCAGCTTTGCCATTACAGGTATAAATTATATTTTAAAATCTATTAACAAGGAAAACTGTTATAGTAATAATATTGCATAATATTACTGTTTTACTGTATAAAAAAAAAAAGCAGCCTTGCAGAGCGTAAAACACTTCTTTCTAAAACATTACAAAATCTATCTGACCTCAAACTTTTGAAGAGTAGTTTTTTATATATTAACATTCAATTTATGTTTAATGCTTACCAGGAGGAATCAATACATAAGACGCTGGACAAGGCCCTGCATGCAGCTTTTGTAATGAAGCAGACCACGGACAGGATGGCGGACGCTCTCTCTGCTGACCTGGCCAAGGCTCGGCTCCAGAAGAAGTTACAGGGCCTACGTCCTCTCAGCAGCAGAGCGGGCAGCTAGCTGTGCCGGAACTCACTCTTTCCAGACAACAACGTCGACAACATTAAATTACAGTATGAATCCTTTCATACATCTGCTTTTACACTTCATTTAATAGTGTCTGTGGTTTTTGCATTATCATCAATAATAAACAAAAAAAAAAGCTGACCTGAAATTGTATTTTTCTATTTGTAATAGATAGGGGGCAGAGTAGAACTTATTAATGTAGTCAATACAACACAATACTTACAAACAATGTAAGTGTGATGCAACTATAACAACACAATACTAGAATGCCTGTCTCCAGTATAACATATCATAAAACACCTAAAGATTTCCGTTTTCACATACCATCATGTTATTAAGGAGAAGGTCTTGTTGAAACTAGGAATTTTTTGTGTTAAATTCCCATAAACGTCCCTCAGTTTCAAAAGACTATCACTTTGTTAGCCATATCACCCATTGGCAATCACTAGACTGAAAAATGACACCGGACAAGTTTCTGCCAATATCTTATGCGTGTGGTAAGCCTCTGGCCGTTGCTGTTTTTGTGTAAAGTAGCTTGCGCTCTCTTATTGGTGTAGAATAAATGCTCTGTTGAAAACAAATCACTGTGATTTAGAACCGGAGAGCAACTGGGGTAACATAGTAGTATTTTTTAGACTTTCTTTTTTCCCCCCACCAACTCACAGACCACTAAAAGTAATAGTACTAATAATATACAGTATTTACTTTGATAAACACTAGATTATAAATTTGATTTTAATTACATACATACATACAAACACACACACACACGTTCTAAAGTTTGGGGTTGGTACGATTTTTTTTATGTTTTTGAAAGAAGTCTCTTATGCTTACCAAGGCTACATTTATTTAATCAGTATTAAAAACAGTAATATTGTGTAATTATTACAATTTAAAATAAGTTTTATTTTAGATATTATAAAAACACACATACATGTCTGGAAATTAGAAGAAAAAAAAAACTGGACTAATCTTTGCCTGAGGATACAGTAGAAATGTGTTACATTAATCTGTCTGTGTAACCTGATTTAATATGTTTCTGCAGGGTTACTCTCACTATGACAGAGCAACTGAAAAATCTATGACACAGAGGTGTAAACTAAACTTGTCATCAGTCCCAGCAGTATAAGAAAGCTGAATGAAACCTTTGAATGGTCTAAATAGCATTCTAGCCCTTAAATATACAGTATGAAGAAGTACATCAGTGCCATTTGTGTCCTTTTTAAGATTGAACTGTATGAAAAAAATAAAAATAAAATGCTGCCTATCTATCCATCCATTCATCCAGAGAGACATATTACACATAATCAGTTCTCGTTATCAACGTGTTGGAGACAGGCGAAATGGGCAGGAATAAAGATCTGAGTGACTTTGACAAGGGTCAGATTGTTATGGCAAGACAACTGGGTCTGAGTATCTCTGAAACTGCAAGGTTTGTGGGATGCTCCGGTCGGCAGTGGTGAGAATTTACCAACAGTGGTCCGAGGAAGGAAAAACTACAAAATGGTGACAGGGTGTTTGGCGCCCAAGGCTCATCGATGCACGAGGGCAACGTAGGCTATCCCGTCTGGTCCGACCCAACAGAAGGTCTACTGTGGCACAAGTCACACAAAAGGATGGTTATGGGAGGAATGTGTCACAACACACAGTGAATCGCACTCTGTTGCGTAGTCGCAGACCAATCAGAGTGCCTATGATGACCCCTGTCCAATGTCAAAAGCTCTTACAATGGGCACACGAGCGTCAGAACTGGACCTTGGTCTGGTGAGTCCTGTTGCAGACCAGGTACAGCCCTTCATGACAATAGTGTTCCCTGGTGGAAGAGGCCTCTTTCAGCAGGATAATGCACCCTGCCACACATTGTTTAGGAATGGTTTGAAGAACATGATAAAGAGTTCATGGTGTTGCTCTGGTCTCCAAATTCCCCAGATCTCAATCCAATTGAGGATCTGTGGGATGTACTGGGCCAACAAGTTCAATCCACGTCAGCTCCACCTCACTACCTACAGGACTTGAAGGATCTGCTGCTAAAGTCTTGGTGCCAGATACCACAGGACTTGTAGAGGCCATGCCTCTGTGAGTCGGTGCTGTTTTGGTAGCACACGGAGGACCAACAGGATATTAGGCATGTGGTCATAATGTTTTGGCAGATGTTTCACTTGTTGTAGCATGCAGGTTCTAAGCATGCTTTTCTTACATTATGCTTCTCTACGATGGAGAAACATCACAGGTGTGATTCTTGTCTTGTATAATGGCACTTTCAACATCTCACTGGGAGCTACACTGTAAACCATTTCCTGGAGCAATTTCAGTGTAAAATACACTAACTTTAAGACACGTTAAAAAATATGTCAGAAATCAGATGTCCTTCTCCCATGACTCCCATGAATATGCTACAACTCTAATGCTCCATTCTCTATTGAAAACCTAACAATGCTGAGGCAAACGCAACCTATCAGTGACCCAGATAAGTGTGATTTACAGGCTGGGATATTGAGTTGTCTGCTATCAGCCCAAACTGAATGAAATAGATACACTATTCTTTCATCCTTTCTTTATTGACCATTTGGCCATTTTTTTTTTTTTTCTACTGTAATGAGGTATGTTGTTTTTAAAACATTTAATTTGACTTCTAAACTAAAATACACCACGACACACTTTTGTTTGCTCTGAAAGTTAAATTCTGGTCACACACACACACACACACACACACACACACACACACACACACACACACACACACACACACACACACACACACACACACACACACACACACACACACACACACACACACACACACACACACACACACACACACACACACACACACACACACAGTGGCTTTCAGCATCATTACTTTTTGTGGAAACTTCTTTTTTGTGTGGATTCTTTATTTTTCAGGATTCTTTGATGAAAGAAAGGTTCAAAAGAACAGAAAAATAAAGAATATTATTTTTGAAATAGAAATCTTTTGTAACATTATAAATTTGTTTACTGTCAATTTTAATCAATTCAATGCATTTAAATTTAATGCTGTATAAAAATATGAATTTCTTTCAAATATAAAGAAAAAAAATCAAAAAATCTTACTGACCCCATACTTGTGAATGGTAGTTTAGTATTTTCTGACATGTTTCTTTCAAATGAGAGAATTGAATGAATTCCCTAAGCACTGGCTATAGTAACAGCAAAGCTTCATAGTCAGTTTTGGACATTTTTCATGATACATCAGTCATGTTGATGGCTGTATACATAACATAACATAACATACCCCAAAGCCGGAGCAACCTAAGCCAACACTAATTTGTAGCGCTATACAAAATGAATTGACAGTTTGGTTTCTGCTTTGGTTTTGAAATTCCCATATATCCCCAAGAAAGGAAAATTAAGCTCCCTGTAAGATACTATAGCATGTCATGTTACACTGACACAAACCACAGATTTATGGCTTTTATATTTCCTCTGGTCATTCAGCTACATGAATCTTGTGAAACTGATATTACACATAAACATTTCATCTGAGTCTGTCACAATAATCTATGTTCGTTAGCTTCTTCTCACATGTTCCTCCAGCACACACACACGCTGTGTTTTCATGTTTTATAGGGACTTTCCATAGACATAATGCTTTTTATACTGTACAAACTGTATATTCTATCTCCTTACACTAACACTACCCCTAAACCTGCCTGTCACAGAAAACTTTCTGCATTTTTACGTTTTCAAAAAACTTCACTTAGTATGATTTATAAGATGTTTTCCTCATGGACAAGGATTTCGGATATTACCATCTTTGTGGGGACATTTTCTCCCCATAATGTAGGGTTTACCAGAACACGGACACACACACACACACACGGACACACGCACACACATGCACACAAACAAACACAAACACACATAAACAAACACAAACACTCACGCAAAGTACTAAAAGTCTGAGACAAAGTACAAAAACAAAACATAACCTGAGCAATGAAAGGGCAACCGCTCAGAGTTGTCATATAAGTAGGCCTATGTAATATGATAAATGCCTCTTTTCAGACTAAGTATTATCTTATACGAGTTAATATTTAAAATAGAACATTTAATGTCTTGTGTATTTGATAACAATAGAACAAGCAATGCTGAACAGCCCATTCACCAGGCAGAGTGCATCTTTGTGTCTATCCTCAAGTGTATTGATGCGTACCTGTGTGTGTTGTCCTCCAGCGCTGATAGGTCCTCTCTCTCTCCCTGACAGAGGGAGGGGGCAAACGTGAACACTCACTACTCCCAGAACAATAAAATACCTGTTGGACGGTAATAAAAAAAAAAAAAAAAAACAGAAAAAAAAAAAAAACAGAGCAGAACTTAAGCCACAGCCATTACCCTGCAGAAATAGAGTCAAATCAGGAGAAGAGACTGTGCCCTAAAGGCAGCTGAGCAGAACTGAATTTGAGGCATGGAGTCGAAATATTTACATCTTTCTAACATCATCTTATTGATTATCATCGTGCCACAGGTAAGAATAAAAATTAGACTTTCTTTATACATAGGCTACAATAAGTTATGGTTTAACTGTGCCTATGCTTGGTTGAAGCAACATAGCACATTAAAAGCACATTGGGATTCTTAATAAATAATTATATAATTATTTTAAAGGCAGGTTATTTGTATTGCATAGGACAATAGTCCTCTTTATTATATTTCTGGCATGTTTTGTAGTTGTACACACTTTCATGCTGGATAGGGAAAAAAATAGCTTTGGATCTAAAACCTGTGCTGAGTGATGCTCAAATAAGCTTCCTTGGCCACTAATGGCACATAATACCACATGACAGAGTAATAGTTGCCCCTGAAATAAGCAAGGAAGAATGGATGCTTTCTAACATGTTTTATATATTTAAAAAGTGATTTGTTGTATTTCTGCTCTTAATTTACAGATATGCACAGCACAAAATGGTAGGAGATCTTCAATATTTGACGAACTGGATATTTGTAGCATTACATTATCGTGTTAATACACGATAATAGTAATGGATAAGTAAACCACAAAACTGACATGTCAAATCTCAAAATATTAAATTCTCCTTTTCAAAATTGAATTTTTTTTTTTTTTTTTTAACAGTATTATGATTTCTTTACTGTTTGTCTTTGTGCAGACATCACGTTATCCGTGTTCACCGTCACCTCTAAGAGCATGACGGTGCGCTGGAGCGGACAATCCGGCGCGAGCTCGTACAAAATCACCGCCACGCCGAAAAACTCCCCAGAGCCGTCGGTGTTCGCGCAGTTCAGCGGCAGCACGGTGATGGGCTCCGTGAACTCTTTGTCCCCGAACACTGTGTACAAGATGCGGGTCGAAGCCATGGACAACGCGAACGTGCTCAGCAGCGCCGAAACGGAGGAGACTACAGGTGAGCTGACCTCTGACTTCTGCAAGTTTGTGCCGTTGGACAAGAGCTATCTTGATAAATTACAAATTAAAAATTCAATCTTGACACCGATGCAAAAGTTTTTTTTTAAATAATAATAATAATAATAATTATTATTATTATTATTTGTGGTCTGATATTTAAGACAAGTGACTTTTTAATTGATCTTTTAAAATAATAATAAACTAAGTATTCATTTTATTAGATATATTTTTAATTTAGTTAAATATTAAAATCAATAATTTGAATGCCGAATATTATGTTTTAATATTTATATTATTTATTTATTTTATTTAATAATTACACAATTTAAGACAAATTAAGTTCTACGTACATTAATACGTTGAATACAATCTTGAATATGCATTTATTTATATAAAGCATGTATTCACGATCGTGGGAACCAAATGTAAAGCCTCAATCTTCATGAAGGGTAGCCTACTTCACAATTTACTTATATATATATTTTTTGTATTTCTTTGTTTATTCCATTTATTCATAAAGCACTTTAAGCTGCAAAATATTGTGATAAGTTCTCTCCAAAATATTTATTAAAAATAATTATAAACAGTGTTACAATAACAGTCTACCATCATTATGAAATTAACAATATTTATTTCTAGAAATGAAGCTATTGCTAATTATATATATATATATATTAATTATATATATATATTAATTATATATATATATATTAATTATATATATATATATATATATATATATATATATATATATATATATATATATATAATTATGTTTTTTGTATTGTGTCCCATCAGCCCCTGAGGTTCCCTTTATAGAGCAGGCTTACTCCAAACACAGTGACAGCATCACAGTGGAGTTCGGTCTAGTGATTGGTGCCACCAGCTACATCATCCGGGCAGAGAACGAGGATGGGTTCTTCTCTGAAACCCGGGTGTTAACTTCCCCCGGGACAGTGATCAATCTGCTGCCTTATACCCAATACACCCTCAGCGTGATGTCCGTCAACACTGGGGGAAGGAGTCAGCCTTCTCTATCCATGAACTCTAAGACAGGTAAACTCCAGACTTTAATTAAAACATCTTCTGCTTGATATAAAAATGCATTTGATTAATATATTGGCTATTTTATACTTAAAAAAGGGCTAACATCCCTGCTGTTTTGTGGCAGAAACAAAGCAGTTTGAACCAGCCTAAGGTGGTTGGGCTGGTCTTTAAGATGGTTTAGGTGGTCTCTAAACCTGAGGAAACTAGTGTTCAACTGATTTAGATGGCCAGCCAGCTGCCTCCAAACTAACCAGCTGAAACAATGTGATAGAGACCCGAGCGGTCACAAGGAGAATCACACCAGGCATCCGTTTAAAGGTCGTTCCAAAAGATGTTTAATACTTTAATGGCAAGGAAGTGCAAAAGGTCCATACAACAGCAAAAATAAAAACAAAGGTTACAAAAACATTCTAAAAACTAGCATCAACTTCTCTCACTAACTGTTGGAAACTGAAGTTTGCCCCAAACCTTTGCCCCAAACCACTCTCTGTTCCTCCTGCCGCACTTCTGAACACTTACATGCACACATTTACCACCTTTAGTTAATTGGAACATACCATTTTCTGTAAAACTATAACTCTTGTCTCTCTATACATTTCAACAAGTTCCCTCAAGGATAGTTAAGACAAAGAGTTTAAACAATCAATAAATACTACATCATTTGCGTCATTTGCACAACCGATATTTCCTAAAGTAGTTTAAATGAGCATTTCCCACCACCCAAGGTGTGCACATCCCTAGAGGTTAAGCCCACTCCTCTAACCACAGGAAATGAAACAGTAAAACTCCACATGAACAATTACAATATATGCATGATCTGAAGAACCATAAGGACTCTGTTTTGGAAGGAGAAGCAACACTGACTCTCCATCACAAACAACCAGCCCAAAACCCCTCTAAAACCATTAAACCAGACCAGACATTTTTATTTAAAGATAATTTACTAAAGATCACACATCGTAGAAAAGAATGAAAACTGAGCCCTACTCCCGGTTTGGTCGACAATGAGTTGGTATTTAAAACCTGTAACAATAACACAGTATTGTTTACTCCAGCTATTGTGCAGAGTTGGTTCCTCTGGCTTCTACCAACTGTTGACAGTAACTGCATCTTTAGATTTATACCCAAAACTGTATGAAAAGATAAACCATGAGAACTAGGCTGTCGCCTCTCCCCAAGGAACGGCTTGACGTAACATAAGAAGGACCGATTTCATAAAGTTTCACATATAACAACAGAACATTCTCTCTATCCCATTTCACCTTACAGACACACTGAAGGTTATTTCCATCTCAACATCACATATCTGTCCCTATCAGACATTTATACTATACTCATTTGAAATCTAATAATATATTTTATCAAAAAATATTATCATTGGCACATATCAATAAACTAATTTGACTAATGCTTCATAATTTAGTGTATTAATTGGGTCATTTTTTCAGCTGTAATGATTGAAACTCACCACCAGAGGCAGTAGCTGTTTAGTCTTCCTGTCCTGATGCTCTCAGACTGTTTCCATTGCTTCGGTCCAGCTGTTAAAAATATTGATTTATTTGTTTCTCTCTCTGCAGTGGTGGTGGCCCCAGATCTGCATTCCAGTTCCCCCAGCAGTGACACCATTGTGATAAACTGGAATCCAGTGAACAATGCAGTGTTTTACACCTTGGTCATGATCATGGAGGGTTCCAACATGCGGGTCGGACGTAACACGTCTGAGACCAACATGACCTTCAGTGACCTTCAGCCTGGCACCACCTACTCCATCAAGGGCAATGCCTGGGATCCTGATGGTAACCAAGGAGACGACATCACCATCAGCCAAATCACACGTAAGGACTCGTTTATAGTCTTTTGAACAGGGTATGTTGCTAATAAGACGCTTGGCTCTTTTAATTGAAAGAAGCAGGACTTAAGGCCTGTTCACACCAAGTACGATAAACATAACGATAAAGATATAGTTTAAAAAAATAAAATAAAAATAGCACACACCATAATGGCAACTATAACTGCATAGAGGAATGATTCAGTTGGAATCACTTTCAGATAGATTTTTTTCCCAGCTGATAAACGATACAAATATTGGCAGCCAATCAGTATCCTGCTTAAAAGAGCTTGAGCATTTAACACGACAGATGACAAAACTGCAGCCCACGCTTATAATAAACAGAAAGTTATCGTGTGATGGTGTGGATACTAATAAAGTTATCATTATAGTTATCCTTCTTAGTGTGAACAAGCCTTTAGTTTCCCACAGCCGCCATGTTGAGCATTACCTATTTAGTTTTTAAAGGGAAAAACAAATGTGAATCTCAGTGTATGGATTTCTCAAAGTTGACACTTCAAAAACACACATAACAAACATGGCATTAATCCATAAGAACCCAGTTCATGAATCAGTCTTCTGAAGCGAAACAATTGGTATGTTTGAGAAAAATACTAATATTTTAAACTTTTAAAACTCTAAATCATTGCTTTGCATCGCATCGTAATCATCACTTCTCGCGTGAGTTTCACAAGTTCACACTCTACAACATTGTTGTTTACGTCAAGCGCAGTTGGCCAGAAGTTAGTATGGATTACCGTCGTGTTCGTTTTGCGTGGTTTTTGAAGCGTCAACTTTTTGAAGCCATTCACTTTGATTTTTTTGTGTCCCTTTAACCAAAGTGTTTTGTCTGACTCTTTTTACCAGTGTAAGGCCCGCTATATTAGTCCAATCTCCGGTTCGCCAATACACGGGGAAGGTTGTCACGTGTTCTGTCCTCACTCATGCAAAGTATTGGTTGGTTAAATTTGCAATACATTAATCATGTACTCACTCGTTAATTCATCTGACTCCATAAATGAAAGGTTTTAATAATCTGCCTCACTAAAAGTGAACGAATGTTTGACTATTCCTTTAACCATTAAATGAACAATGTCAAAATCAGTTATAATAATCATATGTAACAATTTAATATTTCAGATATCAGAGATCAATTCCACAATCAATTCAAATATCTAAAACATGGTTATACATTGGTTACATCAAATAGTCTTGTACCTGAGATAGAGAGAGAGAGAGAGAAAGAGAGAGGGAGAGAGAGAGAGAGAGAGAGAGAGAGAGAGAGAGAGAGAGAGAGAGAGAGCGAAACCACCTATCCAATTCCACGTCCAGCCAAGAAGAAGAGACCGAGAGAGCCAGAACACCTTCCTTTATCCTCTGACCAGGTGACAAGGGGGATGGGGAAGGCCACCCTCAAATGGCTTCTATCCCACAGAAGGGGGGTTGCCTTATCTCTAAACCAGTTTTCTATGAACTTCTATAAACCTTATTTCCTTTTATTTTATCTATCTGGATATGAGATATCTGTACCACTCACTTTGAGACATTTCAAGTGACACCAAAAACATAACAGTCAATGTTGAATATTCACATTAAACCATGTTCTTGTGTGAGTTCCTAGTTTCTGAGAGGAAGAAAGGCTGTATTGGGGGAGGTCAAATGTTAATCAGCCAGCAGGGCCCTTTTGTCCCATAAATCAGGCCTCAACCAGTATTTTCAGTCTTACACCAGATAAGCTCGATAAAGTTAATACAATGATGAATCAAACCTTAAATTCACAACTCTTCTTTCTCTGTTCCACTCTCTACAGGTCCTTCTGTCCCAGGAGATGTGCAGGTTCAGTTGACGCCAGGTCGCTCTCTCGATCTGGCGGTGTATTGGCAGGCAGTCCGTGGTGCCGACACATACATTGCTGTGAGCTCCACAGGCCAGAACTGCAGCTCTTCAGACCTCTACTGCATAATCAGTCCTCTCAACTGCAGCCAGAACCACACCATCACCCTCGTAGCATCCAACCAGGCCGGAACCAGTGACCCTTCAAACCCAGAGGACCTTCTGACCTGTATATTTTACTCAAACATGAATGCACACATGACAAACCACACATACACATTAATAAAGAGTTGAGCTGCTGGTTGTCATCTTCTTTGAATCATTTTCAGTCCCATGTCCTCCTGACTCGGTCTGGATTGAGGAGGTGACCACAGGGAACTGCTCCGTCATGTGGTCTGTGGTTCCGTGGGTGAATTACTACATCGCCTACGTGAAGAGCGATGATGGCTTAGAGGAAAACTGCAACACCACCGGCAGGGCCTGCCACTTCCAGTGCAAGTGCGGATACACGTACCTCTCGACCGTATTCGCTTACAACCAGGCCGGCTCCAGTCCGCCAGGACAAATAGTCAACTATACTACAAGTTTGTACTTTACACAGACAGATTTACATTTATATGTATATATATACATCCATATATACATTGAATTGATCAAAAGTGACAGTAAATACATAAAAAATGTTACAAACGATTTCCATTTCAAATGAATGCTGTTCTTTTGAACTTTCTATTCATCTGTGAATGCTTAAAAAATGTATCACCGTTTCAAGAAATGTTTCTTGGACATCAAATCAGCATATTAGAATGATTTCTGAAGGATCATGTGACACTGAAGACTGGAGTGTCACATGATGCTGAAAATTCAGCTTTGCTGTCATAGGAATAAATTACATTTTAAAATATATTGAAATAGAAAATTGTAATCATATTTCACAATTTTTCTGTTTTGTCTGTATTTTTGATCAAATTAATGCAGCCTGGTGAGCATAAGAGACTTCTTTCAAATACATAAAAAAATCGTACCGACCCCAAACTTACATATTATGTATAATATAGATATAAAAGTCATAAAGCATACAGTAAACACACTAATATTTATATTTTATGTAAAAGTTTTGCTATACAAATAAAAATGAGAAACTTCTCTCTCTCTCTCTCTCTCTGTCCTCAGTCCCGTGCTGTCCAGAGGATGTGTCCGTGTCACTGATTTCCACAGAAACTTTAGAGATCTCCTGGTCAGCAGTTCGAGGAGCTGAGTTATACGAGACGATCGCTGCAGACGGAAGCGAATGGATCCACTGCAACGACACGGCTCCTGTGTGCGCGCTCTCTGACCTCACCTGTGACAGTCTGTACAGCGTGGTGGTGCGGCCCTGCAGTGAGATACAAGGATGCAACAACACCTGTAGTGCACATACACGCCGGACAGGTACACACACACAAGATACTAGTGTGATATATGCCACACACAGTACAAAACATTACCATGGTAATACCATGTTTTGTTGTACATTTATACATAGTAGTAACATGGTATTTTTTGGGGGGAAATACTTTGAGTATCATGTAAATACAATACTACTACTACTAATAATAATACAAATATTATTATTATATTAATTATTGTAATAATTCTACTCAAAATATTTCCAAAATACCATGTTGTAATTATAATATTTATTATTATTATTGACATTTATATAAATATTAAGAATATTCGTTTTTTTTTTATATATATAGTGCCTTTAAAGATAAATTCTCAATGCACTTTACATAAGAAAAAAATAATTAGTGTGCACAATGCCGTATACGAAAAAGTACCATAGTAATACCTTTGTTTTGTTGTGCATTTGCTATAGCAGTACCATGGAACATTTTGAAGCATGTATACAAAATAATAATGATCATTATTATTATTGTTTTTTCCTTTATTTTTATTTAATATAATTTTTATTGTGTTCACACGGTACTCAGTGTACTTTCAAAAATACCATGTTATAATAATAACTTTTTATTATTTTTATAAATATTAATAATATTCGTTTTTTTTACATTAGCTTTTTTAAGCACTTTACATTAGAAAACAAAAGGACAAAACTAGATATGAAATTAAATATAATAAAGAATAATAAAAAAAAATTATAAACAATAAGTATAAATCAATTTAAGTTAAAGGCTGTACATGAAAAATCATGTAATGAAATTAAAAGCTCTGACAGATAATATGCAACCAAACAATGCAAAGCCTTATAAAATGGCACATTAATTTCAGTAACATGGTATATTTCAAAGTACCACCATAATATGTGATACCATCACTGTTACATGCAATCCATTTTTATGAAATGCTGCTTATTTGTGTTTCAGCTCCCTGTGCCCCTGTGATCCTCAACGTGACTCAGGTGAACTCTTCCACGGTGGAGGTGTTCTGGACAGCTACAAACACTCAGGCCAACTACAGCGTGATCGGCGCGGGTCTCACCGACTCACTCACTTGCTCGTCCAGCGGCACTTCCTGTTACATCAGCGTGTCCTGTGGATCCGTATATGAGGTCAGCGCCTACGCCACCACTGCAGTGGGACAGAGTCTTCCCAGCTACTCCATTCCCCTGGAAACAGGTGCAGTAATGAAGATGGAAAACATCTGGAGACAGATGTTTATAGTTGAAAATGGTGAAGCGATATATATATATGTACTTCTCTCTCTCTCCAGGACCCTGTTGTCCAGAAACTCTGACTGTTGAACAGGTGACCCAGTCCATGACGAACGTCACTTGGTCGTCTGCCACAGGGGCGCAGTCCTTTGTCACGTCTTTGACGTCCCCTAGAGGTCATGCCAAATGTCACACCATGGACACACACTGCCTGTTGGGATGCATCACGTGTGGCACAAGCTACAATGTGTCGCTGGACGCCTTCAGCATTACTGGACATAAAACAGAGTGCAGATACCATGGTTTCTCCTCAAGTGAGTTGAGTGTATTTGTTATATCTGCCATCATGAGAAAACTACATGACTGGTTAATGGCCATTAACTCTTGCAGGAGCTTTTGATTCAACCTGGTGTCCTTTTTTTTTACTGATTTATATTTTAAACAGACTTGAAAGGTTTATGTATATAGCATTTTTCCAAACAAATCAATGCAGTTCAAAGTGCTTTACAGACAAAAAAGAAGCAATAGATTGTATAAAAAAAAATGAAATAAAAAAGACCCATTAAAATACAAGAATGAGGATAAAGTTAACAAGGATTAAAATATAAAATAAATAACCAAAAATGAAGAAAAACATAAAACATATATAAAAGCATTATAAGACATTACAGGAAGGCCAGAGTAAAAAAAAAAGAAAAAAAAAGTATTTTTAAATAATTATGAATATCATAAATATCAATGATATTTATAAAAAATATTAACATTTGTTTTTATATATAGCACTATTAAAAGTCAAGTTTTCCTAATAAAAAAAAAAAAATCTGTTGGGGTATAATAGGAATTAAAAGTTCTGACAGATTATGTGACGTTTTGTCTATCTAATGTCTGATTTAAAGTGATATTTAAAATGAAAATAAATGACTAGATAAATGAATAAGACTTGCATCTTATGGGCCTGGAAACGCAACAAAAATACATAAAAAACAAGACAGTAGTGTGCATATATGCCATATACAAAAAAGTACCATGGTAAACACAACAAATGTAAATCTTATTCTTACAAATATCCTTCACATTCAATTCAACCTTGTCTTCAACCATACAAGGGATAGTTCACCCAAAAATCATTTACTCACCCTCAAGTTGTTCTGAACAATCTTGGTGAGTAAATGATGACAGAATCGTTATTTTTGAGTGAACCATTAAATAATGGTTTTATGAATGATTTATGCAGTTCAGAGACTTGGAACAAGTGCACTTCATTTCTGCACCTTCCTCTTTCCCATCTCATTTTCTTTATCTGTGACCTCTCTCAGGTGCGTGTTGTCCATCCAGCGTGAAACTCTACCGCATGGCGAACAACACTCTGCGTGTGTACTGGCGCTCTTCTCCCGGCCTGTACAACTACACAGCCGACCTGTACGGCACCAGCTCCAACTACACCTGCAGCACGACACAGGGGGCTACCGCATGTGACGTCTCCAACATCATGTGTGGAGAAGTGTACACCGTCGTGGTCGCTCCCTTAACACAGGAGGGTTCGAAGGTCACGTTCTGCCCCAGAAAACTCTACTCAGGTACAAAAAGATGGTTGATTTTCCAATGACCTAGAAAATCTTTGTAAATGAAAAATTATATTTGAATACTGCATAATGACATATAGTTTAAAATATATTTTATATAAATTACGTTTATGCATGGCAGATGCTTTCATCCAAAGTGACTCAAGGAATCATACATTGCATTCAAGGAACACATTTTACCGGTTCTCGAACCCATGACCTTGACTTTGCTAGCGCTTGAGCTACAGGAAGGCACTTCAAATCAGGAAAATCAAGGCTATAGACTACATGTATATGGACTGATTTCCATGTTTCCTTGTCTTTCAGTATCCTGCTCTGGAAACACAGTGGGAATGGGTGTGTATTCTCATTGAAACTTATCTAGAAGAACCATATAATTTTATAAAATATTAATATTATATAGTAACATAATATATATATTAAAATTGTTTAATATACGCAAGCTCTCCTAAGCATGTTCCTTATGACTCAGTGCTACATAACTGCTCTTTCTGTGTATCTGCAGTGATCTATCGAGGCCGGAGGAGTGTGGACTAGAACCCTATCGTGAGTGATCGCACATTAATTATGACTGAACGTTTACATTAACTGTCATCACTAGTAAACACACACACAGATGCAGAGCCTCATGGGACAGATTTACCCAGGGCACTTGAAACTGGAGGCCTTTGTGTCCACCATAGGATAAAGCATATCATGTCAACGTGGACATCTCAGAAAGGTTTATTGCTGTACAGTTGGTGACAATAAAATATGACACTTGCACTCTTGAGAATCCAGATGTGCATCTTAGTTGAAACATCTTCAGATACGACAGATGACTTGTTACTTCACTTGAAACATTTAAGAAGCTGATTAAAAAATATATAAATAAAAATATATATATATATACATACATATATTTAAGTATATTTTTAAAAAGTAAAAATATGTGAAACAAAGTGCAAAATAGTTTTTGTACTACCTTTAATTGATGGTGATTTTAAAATTAAATGAATCATATTTATATCCACATAGGATCACTCTCAATACTGTATTATAGTAATGAGAAAAAATTTAAATATGAGAATGATCAAGAATGAGAATTATATATATATATATACTGTACATATTTGTTGTATATACTGTATATGTGTGTGTGTGTGTGGCATGGTTAAATGAAACAAAAGGAGTTATGAGAATGTTGCAGGATTATGTACTTGACATGAATGATGCATAGGCCATATACATTTCAGTGTGTTTATGATCAAAGTTGGACCGCCCACAAATGTCCGGTTCTCATGTCTTTTTGTCTTCTGTTAAAGAGCTCAGATGAAAGCAGATGGAGCTCTGACGTCATCAACACAGACAACAGCGCATTCTCTTCTCACCGCATTCATCTGGCCACTTTCTTAACATTTGCCCAAAAATAGCTAACAATTGGCTCAATGTGAAAATGTAATTGCATCTTTAAGAACTTTAAAAAGTGAATACAAAAATATAGATTTCAATCAAATTGTTAACCATTTCTAAATGTCATATTTTATATACAGTATACACTTTCTTTTTTATTTTTGATGTTTTGCATTTATACTGTAATTTCCTGATATTCATAGCATGCCATGAAGCCCAAATGATTATATGTCCAGAAAAAAAGTAATATCATAATGTCACAAGAAAAATTGATCGCACAAGTTAAAAATCTCTAAATGTCTGTTAATGTTAATTGTTAATGTTTGCTAAATGGATGTTAAAGAGATGATTCAAACAACACATTAAGCATTTGTAGGAAGTCCCCTAAGCAGCAAGCCTCCAAAGGAGTGGACCAGTGTCATGTGTGTTATATACTGGGCGGACCTCTTCTGAACAAGGTTATTGAGAAAAATGAACAGCACAAGTTTCAGGTTCAGTGTCCGCCCCAGGTCATATGTGTCCTTTGGATGATATATTACATTGAATTTGCATAATAAACAGCATGAAGCATTACCTATTGAGAATGTATTTTTTATTAACATTTCAGTTTTCTTGAATATTTTTCGCTAATATTGAATATTTTTCATTAATTTACTTTATGAAGGGCTGCAAACCTAACGCACTTATTCTTTAGGCTGACTAAACATGTTTAACAATATTACATTTATTAAACACAGTTAATGCATGCATAATTTGACAATACAGCAGTGTCGTTCTGTTCCGTTCTGTTTCTAAAGACTGGTCTGAACAGTCAGAACTTTTCAAGAACACCACAAAAGATTTCCGCACACACAACACATTTATCAGTTGATGATGCAGAAACTTTTCTGTGTTTGTGATGAAAATAGACATGAGACTATATATCTTTGTATATATCTAATAGCACATCTATTTATAAATGAAATCCAGATGGGAAACTTTATCATTTAGGCAGCAAAATCCCTCAAAGACAAGGCATCACACACAAAACACAGCTACGTCACGAACATTGTTCTTGAGCTGTTATCATCTCCATCATGAAAACCAACACACCAGAGGATATTATATTCTCTTACATAACACATTATTTAGTGGCACTTGCTAAGATTTGCATCACTATTAGTAATACTTGACTTGAACACACCCCAAACCATAAATGTTAAACTTCAGTAAACTTTCATCCTGCACCAGCTGGAAATCTATTAATGATCAAATAAAACCAGACATTTCCAAGAAAACAAGATCTTGACCAAAATGTATGCAGCTCTTGATGGAAATAACATCACAACATGTATTTCCATCAAGAGGTGCACCAATTTTTGGTCTTGTATTGACAATGCAAGAGTCCATCACTCTGTAAAGTCTCCTCCAGCACATCCCAAAGACTTTCAGTCAGAGGTGCCAATTAATGTGTGAAAATGATTCTTCATGCTCCCTCCCAACCATTCTTTCACAATTTGAGCCTGATGAATCTTGACGTTGTTATCCTGGAATATGGCCATGATGTCTTCCTACATGGTTAAGAAATGAAAAGCTACACATTCCATCAATTAGGGTTAGACGAACTGTTGCCAAACAACAGGCTAGAAACATAATTATCACTGCAATAATGATCCAATCACAGACTCTTAAGCATTTGCCTATTTAAATCCAAACAGAGACTATTTTTTTTGGCAGGGCAGTGTAGATTTTTACATTTTCTGAATACATTTTAAGTGGAGCTGTATGAAAAATTCCGTCTTAAAGCATATTGTTTTTGCTGTTTTATAGTCCACCCGGTGAAAAGTTTAAAGGTATAGCGGAGGATGTTTTACTTCCTGGTGGGTAGTCTAAACTATTGGTCCTCCTAATTGTCAATCATTCTGGTGAATCAATCAAACTTTTCAAAAAGTGGAGAGGGCGGGTCTTATCTAAAATTTGGAAAGATCCTCCGCTATACCTTTAATTTTAAAAGAACACATCTGCGTAAGAAGTCACCTGATTTGAGGCATCAAATCATCACAAACATGCTGCACATCATCAGTTTAATCATTTTTGGGTTAGTTATATTATGTGAACTACAGTAGAAAATTTGCATAACAACATATTCGGAATCGGATAGACTAATTATATAGTGAAATATTAGTCATTTTGGATAACAAACAGTGATGACACTGATAATTCATCCCACGGGAAATAATCTCGATTACGCCTACAATAGCAAATAAATACTTTTAGATTTTGTTTCTCCGAGAGAGCAAAGACATTAAATAGAGAACATTTATGCCTCCTGTTTCTTATGTTTTTCTTCTTAGCAAAAGGCCCCAGTAATTTCACATGCGTCTATTAAATGAATCTCAACAATGTTCCAAATTGTCTCAAAAGTTCTGTCATGACAACTCTCTGAAAGATTGGCATGGTAATGGTAATGGATTTGGCAATATTAATGTATATGGTCTTGGTGGAATAGATCTGCTACACTGCTGCTGCTGGAGAGCAAGCACTGAGGCTTGCTACTGCCAATACATTCACAGGCATTGCTGTGAGCACGTAAGAATGAACCATTACATGAATTAACCCCAGTAGCAGATCTACACAGGTGGAGCTGGGGGAGGTGGAGGGTTTCTGAAAGCGCGCTGCAGACTGCTAACAGCAACACTACCGGCATTTGAATATTGAGCCGCAGCTCATTGGCCGCTGATGCAACAGCAACCAATCAGCTGCGCTATGTAGATGAAGATGTGATCGCTACCAAATTAGTTAAAGACCCATCAGCCTGCGCCATCTAGAGTTTTATGCCAGAACTTGGTATATATTTTAACATTTCTCATAAATCTCTTCTATGACCAAAAGATCTGAGCTGCTATCAGACATTAATTATAGCAATTCAATTATATCCCTATACTCTATGTCTACATCTGCCTCGTTCTTTTCAATTCTTTCTCCCAACGAATTTCGGTCAATACAGTCATCGAGTCAATACTTCAGACATACCTGAAAACTTCAAGTTTCCTGAACAACAAACGGGCCTGTGTAATAAAGCTTCTTCTGCAATGTTCTGAAGGACAACGAAAGTATGATGGATGAGGTTTGTTCAAAGTTAAATGTTTTATTTATATGCAACATATTCAACATTACTTAGATCCAGCCTAACCTTTCCTTACAATCATGAAAGAGTATTTCCTATACTTCCTGGTCAACTCTGAATCAAGTTCCTTCTCCGATGTGATTCGGTGCTTCCACAGAAGACCTTAAGGAAACAAATGATTCTCTTTCACATTTCAGGCTCCACCTTCGTTAAAGCAAAGAAAGCTTTAACTTTAAGACACTGACCTTAATCACCATACAAAACAGGTGTATGTTTCAGGCTCTGAATTGAAGAGGCAGATTCACTTTCCCTCATAGCTTCTTGCTTCTGGGTTTAGAGAGACCCAGACAAAGACACTGTAATCCTTCATTATCTTTCTCAGCACATACTGTTTTAGACGCGATGATGAAAGCGAAACATTCTGTTGCTTTCGTCATTCTCAATGCAGATCAGTAAACACTTGGAAGATCTCTTACATTTTGAAGTAAAAAAGGCGTAGTCTGGCTCTAGACATGATACCTTATAACATAATAAGAAAAGAGATGCAGCATTAGCAGTTATGATTTACCCAGATGTGAACCAATTCCCTACAGGAAATTGTAAGTTAAAGTCTCTAAATGGAAGAGATAAAAATAAAAATAAAACTTTTAGAACAAAAAGAACTGTTCCGATACTGAAACACCGAACGAATTGTGTATATAAAAAAAAATTCTACAGAAATATTTTATACAACTTTTATAATCAAATTTGCCTACTTTAGAAAAAAAGTAATAATTGAGATTTTTGTCTTTGGCTTCTAGTTTATTATCATTTATATGAGCAATTACACAGCTTAATATAGGGTTAAAAGTAAATCAAATGAAAAAATAGCCTGACAAATAAGTATAAAAAAAACAATACCAAATGTCTCTTACGTAGCTGTGAAAGTTTTCTAAGTTTTTAAAGAAATGCTTACTCGTATTTGATATTAAAACATTGGAGTTAAAAAGAATAACTACACTAGCTAAGCTAAAACATATCTCCATCAACTTCTTTTCAGTTAATGTAACATTGTGAATTCAGTGAGCGGTAACTGAATAACTATAGTAAACGATTCACTGAAAAAAGTCATTCAGTTCAATTGCAACTGTACATGTGAGTCAAATATGCACATTTGATTTCAATCAGGTTCCATGTCATTTACTGAAAACATATTGGAAAGACCAACAAATTCAACATCATCATTAGAAAGGATAATTTTAAACGAGAATTAAGGTGAAATGAGAGGGGAAAATGTATGTTTGATATCCAGTAACGTAATCGTTCTTTAACATTACACCAGATTGCTTGAGGCAGGCCAGTACAAGGATGGGAATTTCACTCTCTCCATTATATTGAGCCTGTTTTCCTGAAACCTAATGACCAACAACCTATCCTATATCATTTCCCACTCAAAAATAATCCTAACACGCCAGTATGTTCTTCAATTGCGCACATGATGTTTTTCAAATAAAGTAATTATTAAAATATAAGGCTGATCGTCTTGAAGAGAACTTCGAGAGAACTCAAAGTTTCAAAGTTTGTGGTCTTAATGAGTCTAACAACAACCCTTAGACCCCCAGCCTAGCCCTTACCTGTTAAAACACACACCACACAGATACTTGGATGATGTCTTCAGCCCAGAGGCCTAATGTTAGTCATTAGGTTTCATCCACCTGTCCTCATTTTCGATGCACTGATTGGTTCTCACAGAGCAGGTATACTTGCCCATGCCACAAAAGATTTCAGATGTCTCCCCTTATTTGCAAGTGTATGTACCTTAACTTATTATTAGCACCTTACACATCAATCAGAGATGCATCTTCCAGGGACACTGTGCTTCTTTGTAACACTGTTTTCATTGACACAGGTATGTATTATATAATCTGTTAATGATTTATCATTCATATCATTTGAAGACCTTGTGCTTAAGTTGACTATCATATGTTTCTTTGTTCTAAGGTAAAAGAAGCTTCTGCAGGCAAGTATTTCATATTCATTTATATTTATTTATTTTAGTAATAAGTTACAATATTAATAATACTATGTCTAATTATGTATCATAAATTGTCAAAAAAGACAACAAAAAAATATTTAATAATTAAACATAGCAAAAATAATGAATAGAAACTTTAGAAATGCATTTACCTAAATATATAGTATTAATATACTATTACATTTTGAAAGTGACTCATAAGATACTAATTATTGTAATTTTTTGTCTCCTCCAGACTGTGATATAACATCAATATCATCACCCACTGCATCGTCTCTCCTTGTAAAATGGACCAATTTTCCTGGAGCGACAAACTATGTTCTGGATGTCAGGGCTGTGAATTCAAGCAACACAGCACCTGTTTCTATTCCACCACTGGCTTCGTCCACTTTGGAGAAACTGGTCCAAGGCTTAAGACCGGGACAAATTTATCAAGTGACTTTTAAAGTGTTTCTGTTGTCTTATGTGACATGCATCAGCTCCCAGATAGGACAGACAAGTAAGTTATCGACCCACACATTTATGGCAAGCCGTTTTAGCTGAAAATGTTCCCAGTGTTACTCGCCGTAATTGAATTTTTACCAGTAAGAATTCAGTTAGAGAGCTCTACAATTCAATTCTTACTAACAGAGCTCTCCAATTCAATTATTTCTAGTAACAATTACAGAGCTCTCTAATTGTAATTGTTACTAGTAAGAATTGAATTGTAGAGCTCTCTAATTGAATTCTTACTAGTAAAAATGCAGTTACGAGTAATGCTGGGAACATTTTAAGTTAAAACGGCTTGCCATACACATATCTTGACAAACTTGTTTTTATTTTGAACACATGTGATTTCATTTTTTTTACTTGCAGTTCCCGCCACCTCGCAAATATCATTTTCGAAAGCAATATCGAGCACCTCGATCAGGTTTGAGTTGTCCAGTGCGCAAGGAGCCGATAAATACTTTTTGATGGTGGAGGGAACTTTCCACAATGAGACTCATAACCTCACATTCACCACGCTAAATGGACAGGTAGAAAACCTCCGCAACAATACCGCATACAACTGTTACGTTTATTCCTCTAATGCCGCAGGAATCGGCGCCAAGAGTCTTGTTAAAACCATCAGAACATGTAAGTCTACTCGGTTCTTCCCAGTTTTGTGCTATTTAAATACTGCAGCTTTGTTAGCCTGTCAATGCAATCTTAACTTTCTGTAACGATTAAGCGACCATTAACATAATTTTCTTGTTTTACAGTGGTGCAGCCTCCAGATGGCGTGAGTGTGAGGGAGTTAACTCCAAGTATGGCTCGCGTATCGTGGTTCAGCGTCCCAAGAGTCCTGCTCTACCAGGTTTCAGTCAAGGCCAGTAATAAGCCGGGACTTGCCCCTGTTCTTAGGAACGTCACCAGTACCGCTGTGAATATCTCAAGCCTGGAGCCATGTTTAACATACACAATAGGGGTTGCATCAGTCAACATGTTCCTCGAACCAGGAGAGCCTACAAACATCAACTACACAACTCCCAGTGAGTCGCACCTACATAAGGATGAAGCAGAGTGAAACCTTTGAATGAAACCATAAAGATAAAGCAATAGATTTCTGTGTTTTGAATGCTTCTAGTCTAGCCTTTCTACAAGAAAGAGGACATTTTCTAGACCAGAACCAAGACTAAACATAAACCAGCCTAGAAATCAGTGCTGGTCTTTTCAGCATCTGGATTTGCCAAACTCTAACATGTCACTTCTTGTTCTTCTCAGCCATTTCAACAGTTTCCTCCATCTCCGTGGAGTACAGCTGCGTTACCGCTATGGCATCGGTTAGTTGGGATGCAGTGTTTGGTGCCATGTCGTACCGTGCGGTCATAACAGATGGCCAAGGCCGGTCGCTTAACTGCACATCCACGGGCACAACCTGCCAGATCCCAATGCTGAATTGTGGAGAACTATACTCTGTTCGGATTACATCCATTGCTAACTGTGAAAGGTCCTCCGATGGCAGCTACATCTTTGAGACAGGTAAAGATGCCCTCTTTCAAAGGTCACGCTCACACCTGATTCAGTCCTCTGGGAGATGAGCAGGAAATCCTCTCACGGTGTAAGAAGTCTGAGGAGGAACACACCCAGGAATTACTGTCATGTAGATTAAATGAGCTCTAGAGTCTATTGAGGCTGAGATTTAATGGAAGGTTGTGTGGTATCAGGTGGCAGAATTGTTCTAGTTCCTGTATCAGTCTAAGCCCCTAAGTTAGTAAATCTACCTGCCTTCTAAAGTTGTCTTTCTCAGGTTGTATTTTTATCTGCTCTCAGGCCCAGTTTACACCTGGTATTAAAATGCTTTTCTGTCCATCGGATCACATGTAGTCGAGAGAGACACATTCCCGTTTACACCTGGTATTTTAATCCGTCTCTTTTGTCCACTTTCAACCACTTCTGTCCTGATTTCTTTGAGGGGAGGGTCTATGGGTAGGCAAATTTGTGGTTTTCTTTCAGATCTTTCGATCTCGTGCCCAATTTACATATGAAATACAACGGAAAAGCATTCGGAGAGCAGCAGCTTTCTTTTCTGCTCTTATAGCCGCAAGACCATGCAAATGCTGTGAGTGCATGTTAGATATCAAGAATGATGATTGGGGTGTTTTTCGTCTACAATCCAAACTTGGGTCTCCAGCCAACAAAGTTCAAATCCCGTCTGGCTAGCGTGCTTCGTTTACGCATTCGGTCAGTAGGCGGTCTTTTGTGGCTGTTCAAACACATTTGACCACATGAGTGTTTACACTACGAAAGCATTTTCGTTTTCGACTACCTTTGGAAGTGGGAGAAAGTGGAAGAGCTCAAAACGTTTTACACCTTTATTTAGCACCGTCCACTTGTGATCTGATCGACCAAAACACATCTTAATACCAAGAGTAAACAGGGCCTCAGTCTCTCTCCAAAAGGTTCACTCAAAATGATAATTCTGTCATCAATCACTCACCTTCATGTCATTCTAAACCTGTATGACTTACTTTCTTCTGCAAAACACAAAAGAAGATATTTCGAAATGTCTCAGTGTGTTTTGTCCATACAATTAAAGTCAATGGGGTCCAATGTTGTTTGTTTTGGACCCCACTGACTTTCATTGTATGGACAAAAAAAGTGGAAATATTCTTTTAAACATCTTCTTCTGTGCTTCACAGAAGCAATCAGTAGAAAGTTGTACAGGTTTTGAACGATATGAGGGTGTGTAATTGGTAATGATTCATATTTTTGGGATTGACTATCCCTTTAAACCAAAAAGGAATTGGATCTTTTATCAGCAAATTCATTTCTCTCCCCATCTCTCAAACAAACACACAGCACCCTGCCCACCTAAAACACCACATCTGTACCGTGAGTGTTCCACTAATGTCATCTTGTTCTCGTGGAGTCCCACCAACCGCACGGCTTATTACCACGCCCTGGCTATGGACTCGGACGGCCATGTAACTGATTGCATCACTGTTGACACCTCCTGTTACTTCACTGATACTGTCTGTGGCAAAAGCTACAGCTTCTACGTCAGCTCCATCTTCTCCGGAGGACTAGACTGCAACAGCGGAAACACAGAAGCAGTGGTAGTCAAAACAGGTGAGTTATTGGCACAAATCTGTAAATATTCAATTTTTTCATGATACGACACTGTTAATGTCAAGGCCTAACATGTAATATGAATATTGTATTGAGCTATCGGTACTTCACAATCATTAAAGACAATTACTATTTAACCCTTTCACTGTGTGTTAAAAACCCTGTAACACCTTTGGGGTTCCCAGTCAATTGACCAGCCTTTTAAAAATTGCTTGTAAATCTCTCGTTCTTCTATATTATCAGCAAATATTTTATTCAGTCGTTTGTCAACTTGTTTTCTTTTAATTAGGACAGGTTTGAATTTCTTTTTTCAGAAAAAGTCATTGATTGTAGGCCCCATCGATCTGAGCTCATGCACCTCGGCTTTTGAGTGAAGAAAAGCATTATCTGTGGATAATTGTATTAATATTCAACAAAATATGGGAAAAGATTGCACTGTTTATCACATTAGTGTGCTTTAATGTTTAAACGGGAACTCTTCTTTGAAATGCTTTTATTTTGTACAAAATGGAACAAAGTAGTTGTGGTGTTCCCGGTCAAAAATGAACGGCCTACAAAAAATTGCTTATAAATCTTTTTTGTCTACTTATTTTCTTTCAATTAGGACAGGTTTTGTATTTATTTTTTAATCTGACTAATTGTATGCCTCATTGAGCTGAGGATAAAGTTCATCTCTGTGGAAAAAAAAAGCCTGTAATACTCAAAAGAGTTTGTGTTCATGAACTTGTGTGTGTGCACGTATCTACGCAAGCACAGGTCCGAGGCCTTTATCTTTGCAAGCTCACGTGTAAATATGTGAACATGAACGTGCTCCTGAACACTAAATGTTTCTCTTATTTTCGATCTCCCCCATTCATTTTTAATGGATGGCTATTTTTGACCAATATAAGCTCAGATCAATGAGGCCTACAATCAACCAGTTTGAAAAAAATATATAAAAAATACAAAACCTGTCCTAATTGAAAGAAAACAAGTTGATAAAAAGATTTAATCAAAAATTTGTTGATAGTATAGCATAACAAGAGATTTATAAGCTTTTTTTTGTAGGCCGGTCATTTTTGACTGGGAACAACACAAGCGTAACAAGGTGGGGAGAAAAATCCCCAAAAAGTAAAACAATTATCCCTAAAAAGCTGGGAAGTAGTTATACCCATTAACTAACATTTTCGGGAAAAAGAAAATACGCTCTGGGTCAAAATGACCTGAACACAACATAAGGGTTTATAGACAATTAATATCAGATCTATCGATGAGACTATTGGATGAGAACAAAATTTGAACAAAGTTGAGCTGATAATGTCATAACTTTGCAACATTGACACTGTTATTGGACTGAATTGAATCAACATTGAATTTGAGCTGAATAATGACACTAATATCTTCTGTAGAGCTGCCTTTAGCCGAACTGGACTAGTTACTCAATTGATGAATTTTTACAAGACTTATTTTCCTGTTTATTACTGTGAAGCTGCTTTGACACAATCTACATTGTATAAAGTGCTATTGTAAATAAATGTAACTTCAGTTGTTTTAAATATAATTTTTAATTTTGGCCTCCTCTGTCGCCTTACACCTTTAGCCCCATGTTTGCCACAGAACGTCCACACAACTGCAAACTGTAATAACATCAGCAGTGCCGTCACTTCTTGGGACGGGCCTGAAGGAGCCTACACCTACACTGTGGAGGCCCGCGGTAATCGTAGAGATTTCTACAACTGTACATCTCTAAACACGAGCTGCACACTAGCAGATCTGGACTGTGGAGAGAGCCTGAGCGTGTGGATTGTTGCGACTGACGGTGACTGTACTACTGATCCTGTGCTGGGAGAGGTGGCAGAGACAGGTGAGCAAGTGTACATACATATTTTGGGTACTGTGAATTATTGCAATGTAATATACAATGGTATATGAACATCCCCTTGCAAAAAAGTAACATGGCATGGTATCAGATGTTAATACTCTTTATCTTCCACCATAGTTCCCTGCATACCTCAGAATGTGTCCGCTGTGGAGACTTGTAGTTCAGACACTGCCTCTATCACATGGCTCTCTAGCAACGGTGCCATTTTCTACATCGGAATGGCGACACATGCGGATGGAACGGTTCACACCTGCACTGCCATGGCGACAGAGTGCTTATTCCAAAACCTGACGTGCGGCGAGACGTATGATGCATTTGTCATAGCAACAAACCTGCAATGCAACAGCTCTGAGAGCCAACATGTCCTCCTACAGACAGGTAGGTGCAAAAATGACCAAAAACAGACAAATAAAAGGTACCTGATAAATAAAATGTAAAATAAATTACAAAGTAAAAAAAAAATTATAAAAAATTATTGAACATCCCCTGTTTGGGAATTATAAAAAAATATATATATATAAAAGTGGATGAATATAAATGGCCAGATATTAAAAATAAATTTATTTATTTATCTGGTTTATTTAAAAATGTATGCAAAATCTAAAATCGAATATAATAAAGGGCCCAGATTATGTACAGTACATAAATGTAAATAAAAAAATAAAAAAAAGTGTCAAATTTAAAATGTAAAATAAACTTGAATAAAATAAGAGGGTGAAGAAAAAAGTCCATATATTTAAAATGTAAATAAAAAATAAAAGGGTATTAATAAAAAAATACCAGAAATAAAAAGGGGATGAATAAAATTGTCCAGATATTTAAAATGTAAAAATAAAAAATATAGCAATAAAACATAAAAAGGTTATTAATAAAAGTGATCAAATATTTAATATGTAAAAAAAACAAACAAACAAACAAAACAATTAATAAAAAGGGGATGAATAAAAGGGATCAGATATTAAAAATACATTTATTTATTTATCTGGTTTATTTATAAATTAATGTAAAATCTAAAATAAAAAATAAAAGCTAGATAAGGGTCCTTATTTATTTGTACAATACATTTACAAAATTTAAAAGGGGTCAAATATTTAAAACGTAAAATAAACCTAAATTAAATAAAAGGGTGAAGAAAAAGGGCCATATATTTAAATGTAAATGTAAAATTACAAATAATGCAAAATAATGCAAAATAAAAGGGGATGAATAAAAGGGTCCAGATATTTAAAAAATTTAACATAACAAATACTGCAAAATAATAATTAAAAAAAGTCAAATAAAAGGAGGATTAATTAAAAGAGGGCAGGGTTTTTTTTTAAATGTAAAAAACGGTATGCTGTGTTTTCATAAAAAAGTTATGAAAGCCTTACCTTATGAAGGTAAAGCAAATGAACTTCTGGTGCACACAAAGTAAATCTCCTACATTCTTCTTTGTAGCCCCATGTGCTCCAGTCGGCGTGGAGGTCTCTAGAGACTGTGCAGGGAATCGTGCGACAGTGAGATGGCAGAGCCTTCAGGCTGGGTATCTGTACACAGCAGTACTGCAGGGTGAACATGGACTCACGGTTAACTGCAGCACCAGCTTTAACAACTGCACAACAGCAGACCTGCTCTGCGGAGTCAACTACAACGTCACGGTCTCAAGGAACGATGCTCACTGCAGGAGTCTGCCATCCACACCCATTCAGATACAGTCAGGTAACAGTCATCTGAGCATGCACACATTTTCAAACAGTAACAGATCTTTGAAGCTGACTATGTATCTCCTTTAGCTCCTTGTGACCCTCAAAATGTCACAACCGTGCTCCAGTGTGACACCAACGCGGCTAACGTGACATGGGCTGCCAGCGCAGGAGCAAATGGGTACACGGCAATGGCAACAGACGGGCAGCAGCAACGCTTAGCTTCTTGTCACACTATGGGGACTTCCTGTCAACTGACCTCTCTGCCATGTGGGATGAGACTAAATGTGACCGTCCAAGCTGATGGAGCCTCCTGCAACAGCAGCTCTCAACCTAGAGCTGCAGTGGTAACAGGTGTCTGCTCATGCTAACTTTTGCTGATTCAAATTAATCATAACAACATCGTGTGTAGGCCCTAAAATGTATTCAAATACATAAAATGTATGAATTTCAATACATTTGATAGACAAAAAAGCAGCATTTCCAAACAAATGCTAGGGATTCTTGGGATTTTCTCAAAACTAACTTCACTTTTCACCTTTTTTTAAACCCACTTTTGGTCTCTTATATAAATATATAGTGTTCATCTTATTAACTATGAACATAACCCACCAACCCATGTTTAGTAACCACAAATAAATACTTGATAATTACTGTTATTTCATGACATACATTAATTTTACCAATTACTTTTTGGGGCCACATGTATTTCAAACAAACAAACAAACATAAATACCATTCAAAAGTTTGGGGTGAGTTTGTTTTTAAATAAATTAATATTTTTTATTCATCAAGGACGAATTCAATTGATAAAAAGTAACAGTGAAAATATTTATAATGTTACAAAATATATATTTTTAAATTTAATTTTAATTTAAAATAAATTATGTTCTTTTGAGCTTTCTATCCTTTAAAGAATCCTGAAAAAAAAAAATCCTACAAAAAATATTAAGCAGCACAACTGTTTTCAACACTGAGCAGAAATGCTGAAAATTCACAAGGAAATAAATTACATATAAAAAATAAATAAAAAAATAAACATGTATTTTAAATTGTAATAATATTTCACAATGTTATAGTTTTTACTGTATTTTGATCAAATAAAAGCAGCCTTGGTGATATATTTCAAAAACATTTAAAAAAATCTTATCAACCCCAAACTTTTGAACAGTAAGCACTTTTTAAAATATTTTTATATATAACCTTATTATTTTAATACAGCTTCCTCCTCTCCCTTATCTAGCACCCTGCATTCCCACCCATGTCACTGCTGCTCTAAACTGTACCTCCAACATTGCTTCCATCACCTGGTACAGTGCACTTGGTGCCACTTGGTACTCGGTAAAGGCGGAAGGCAGCAAAGGGTACAAAGCGTCCTGCAACAACACTATCACACGCTGTGATATCCCAAACCTGCAATGTGGTCAGGAATATTCCATCACAGTCATGGGCGTGAATGGTGACTGCATGAGCCCGGCTAGCCAGCCTATTCCTCTTGTCTCAGGTACTTGAACTCAGCTCATAAGGGTTGGGAACCACAAACGGGCTTTGACCCGGCTGAGCCATTAAGAACCTCCCTAGCAATCTCCCAGAACACCCAGCAAACATATAGCAACATCCTAACAGTTTTTGCATGACAAGCACCATTCTGCAGTTTGATGAGTTAACCTTTTTTATATGTTGCAGCACCATGTCCTAATACTGGCATTCAAGCCAGACTGGATTGCCGCACCAACTCAGCACTCATTTCTTGGACACCAGGCAATGGTTCACTAAGTTCCAATGCAACACTGCAGTCTTTCCAGGACGCCCAAAAGCACAGCTGCTTCACCAACGGCTCCTCATGCAACATCAGCTCACTTCAGTGTGGTCAGCACTACAACATCAGTGTTACAGGATACGGCCAGAACTGTTCAACCTGTTCTAAACCCCTGCTCACTCTAGACACAGGTATAACATTAAACAATAATTCAGTGCGATTAGCGTAGACCCTAATTTAAACCCTTTCTAAATGGCATCCGATAATCTATTGCACTAAAACTCTGTGCATCACATCATTTGAATCTTTTCTTTCCAGCTCCATGTGTTCCCACTCAAGTCAATGTGTCATTATCCTGTGGGTCTGACACTGCGTCTGTTTCCTGGGCAGCATCTAGTGGCCTTGTTTCCTACTATATAGTAACAGCTGAAGGTGATAATGGAATTACACAAACATGCAACTCCAGCAGCTCCTCCTGTAACATCAGCGGCCTGGCGTGTGGTCAGGCGTACAACGTGTCAGTCACAGCTATGAGCGTCGACTGCACTGGGCAACGTAGCGAAGTGCGTCGTGTCAATACTGGTAAGTAATTCCCCTTCAGTATAACCGTATAATCATTTAGCTATGTTCATCATCCATCTAACTAGTGGAGAATTTTGCACAATACAAGTTTGTCTAGTGTTTAAATGCAGAACTTTTAAACTATAGTATGTAGTTGTCTGCAGTGCTTGAAGTTTGAAATGTTTCTTAAACAATATTAAAAGCTTGATTTTCACCACAGGGGGAGTTTAAAAGAATTACACATTAAAAGGAACACTTTAAAAACTTGCAATGGATGTGTAGCATTCAAGTAAACAGTACAGCCTTGACAAAAATAATAAACTTCACATTTAATCCCTCCAGCATACTTGCCTGCTGCTACCTAGCAAAAAATTATTTTGTTCCATGAACATTCCTACAGTGTTTTGGTTCCCAAAACATAACCGAAAGGAAACCATATACTAACATTAGGGGAACGTTAGGGGAATGTGTTTTCTGACATCAAATGTACGTGGGTTAACGCAAATGTGTTTCTCATTCATTTTTATAAACACTGTTTTCTGAGGAAACTTGATGTTTGTATCTAGAATATTCCTTTAAAAACATGCTAAAGTAATACTTTGTTTAACTTTTGTCTCCCAGCACCCTGTGCTCCTCAGTCTGTGGTCAGTCAGCTCTTAGACTGCCAAACAGGGGATGTTCAAGTTAGCTGGCAGTCGAGTAACGGGGCGCAGATCTACTATGCTCAAGCCAAATCTACTGACAAGGTTCTGGGGTGTAACTCCACCTCCACATCCTGCATGATCGCTGCGATTGGCTGTGGGCAGACATACAATATCACTGTGGCTGCAGAGGGCAACGGCTGTAGATCCAGCAGTGTGACCAGTCAGGTCACGGCAGGTGCAGTAGCATTTTCACAAAGTTGATGCCTACCATTGTAAATAATGAGTCCTACCAATTCAATATCTCTATATTTAAAGTCAACATGAAATCAAAATCAACTGTATTTACTTTCTAATACACGGTCCTGATCTTACTGTGCACAATTCTTTAGTGGATGTTAGAAAAAGTCTATTCTTTCATCACAATTAAAAAGCAGCCCAGTGAAACTTATTTCAAACACATAGAAGCCATATAGCATCATCCTAGCACTACTCACATTATAAATCTGGAACCTCCCCACAGTAAAATCCTGTTTCTTTTTACAAATGTGTTTGGTGCCCCTATAGTGGTGCAGAAATTACATACTTCACCTTTAAATAATATTATTTTATTTTCTCTTCAGCCCCATGCCCTCCACTAAATATCCAGTCCAGAATGAACTGTGGCAACAACACAGCGAGTGTGTCCTGGTCCCGTGGCAATGGAGCACTGTCCTTTTTGACAACACTTGATTGCTCTAATGGACAGACGTATATGTGCAGGACCAATGAAACAGGATGTGACATCACTAACATGACGTGTGGACAAACTTGCTCAGTTAAAGTAGTGGCAGAGGGACGTTCATGCAACAGCTCTGTAGGCACTGGATCACCTATCATAACAGGTAAGAGAAATAGCTGGTTAAATCAAACCTTGTTATATTGAATTTATGATATACACTACCGATCAAGAATTTGGGACCAGTAATATATTTTTTTAAAGTAACTAATAATTTTATTTAGCAAGGATGCATTATTTAAAAGTGACAGTAAATACATTTATAATTTTACAAAATATTTCTTTTTAAAATAAATGCTCTTTTGAACTTTCTAATCATCAAATATACAGATTTATTTTTATTTTTTTATTTTTTTACTGTTTTTAACATTGATGATAAGAAGAAATGTTTTTTGAGCACTGAAATAGAAATCAGTTATTTTGAATTATTTCACAATATTACATTTTTAAAGTATTTTTGATCCAATAAATGCAGCCTTGGTGAGCATAATAAACTTCTTTCAAAAACATAAAAACAAATATTACTGACCCTAAACTTTTGAATGGTAGTATAGATATTGAGATATGATTTGTGGATTAGTGGGTAGTTAAAGGGATAATTCACTTTTAATATAACAGCCAACCATATACTAATTTTGTTTTAGATAATTTACCCAGCTCCTTGTGTACCACCAAACCACATAAATGTGCCCTAGGAGCCACTTAGAACATCTTAGCAACTATTTGGCAACACCCTGGCAACCATCCACCATGTAAAAATACAGTTTTGCCACAACATTTTGATGTGTTATCAATTTTTCATGTTGCAGCACCATGTCATAATACTGGCATTCAAGCCAGACTGGATTGCCGCACCAACTCAGCACTCATTTCTTGGACACCAGGCAATGGTTCACTAAGTTCCAATGCAACACTGCAGTCTTTCCAGGACGCCCAAAAGCACAGCTGCTTCACCAACGGCTCCTCATGCAACATCAGCTCACTTCAGTGTGGTCAGCACTACAACATCAGTGTTACAGGATACGGCCAGAACTGTTCAACCTGTTCTAAACCCCTGCTCACTCTAGACACAGGTATAACATTAAACAATAATTCAAAGAGCAATTAGCGTAGACCCTAATTTAAACCCTTTCTAAATGGCATCCGATAATCTATTGCACTAAAACTCTGTGCATCACATCATTTGAATCTTTTCTTTCCAGCTCCATGTGTTCCCACTCAAGTCAATGTGTCATTATCCTGTGGGTCTGACACTGCGTCTGTTTCCTGGGCAGCATCTAGTGGCCTTGTTTCCTACTATATAGTAACAGCTGAAGGTGATAATGGAATTACACAAACATGCAACTCCAGCAGCTCCTCCTGTAACATCAGCGGCCTGGCGTGTGGTCAGGCGTACAACGTGTCAGTCACAGCTATGAGCGTCGACTGCACTGGGCAACGTAGCGAAGTGCGTCGTGTCAATACTGGTAAGTAATTCCCCTTCAGTATAACCGTATAATCATTTAGCTATGTTCATCATCCATCTAACTAGTGGAGAATTTTGCACACTACAAGTTTGTCTAGATGCAGAAATTGTAAACTAAAGTGCACAGTATATCACAAGCTCCATCACCACATTGTTTCTTTGTAAAAACGACACAAAACACACAGTATTAAACTTATCTAGCATTCAAGTGGACAGAATCTGAATATTCTTTTAAAATAATGTCAACCATGTACTTATTTTGTTTTCTGTAATTTACCCAGCTCCTTGTGTGCCACAAAACGTGTCGGCCAATGTCACCTGTAGTAGCAACATAGCAAAAGTAACCTGGGGGAGCAGCCAAGGGGCGGAGCTTTACTCAGTGACCGCCAGCAGTGTTAATGGCCTCTCAGCTAACTGCACCTCAGCCTCCACCTCCTGTGACCTTTTAACTTTGACCTGCGGAGAGTCTTACACGATCACGGTGAAGGCCAAAGGCAGCAACTGTAGCAGTGGGAACAGTGCACCAGTTCAGGTCAAAACAGGTAAAAAAATATAACATATAACTGAGTAACACAATCAAAACCCATTATCACATCATGATTCTTTTAAAAGCTGAATAATGCCATTGCTCAATTAGAAAATGAAATCAAATTCAATCTAGGCTATTAAAACATATTAATAGACCTAACGGTTTTTCTTGCTTTTTGTGTTCTAGTGCCTTGCACCCCAAGGAATGTCGTGCCCACTGTGGATTGTTTCACAGCTGCTTTAGTGGTATCATGGACATCCAGTGCAGGAGGACAGCAGTACACAGCCACTGTGCAGGACAGCAATGGACTCTCCACCACCTGCCAGTCTACGGGCTCGCAATGTAACGTGACAGGGCTCAGGTGTGGTCAGCTGTACTACGTTAATGTGACGGCATCAGATAATCTGTGCAGCAGCCCTCCAAGTGCTACAGTGAACACTAACTCAGGTACATCTAAACATATACAAGCATATATTTTTCTATATACTCTCTGTAGCCATATAGACCCTCGGCTAAATTAATTACTATGTTCGGAGCTGCTTTCCGCATATTGTGCAGTAAACACTGTATACACATTATGGAAAATTTTCAAACAATTTGTCACATGACCTGATTCCTTTGCAGTGCACATTTAATTCAGTGAGTGGAATTTGGTTCAGATTTTGGAAAAGATTTGGAAAGATGCGTAAAATCTCTTTTTGTGTGAAAAATATCTTTGCACTAAATTAATTGTAGGACACAGCACCCAGACTACTATGTTCTGTATATGCTCATTTTGCTATTCTATGCATATAGAAAATTTTCATAATAAACTACTGTTCAAAGGTTTGGGGTCAGTAAAATTGTTTTTTTTTGGAACTAAAGAAATTAATGCTTTTATTCAGCAAGGATGCATTAAATTGATCAAAAGTGACAGTAAAAACATTCATAATGTTACAAATGATTTCACAATGTATCACAGTTTCCACAAAGAAATTAAGCAGCAAAACTGTTCAACATTGATAATAATTAGAAAATGTTTCTTGAGCAGCAAATCAGCATTTTAGAATGATTTCTGAAGGATCTTGTGACACTGAAGACTGGAGTAATGATGCATTTGCCATCACGGGAATACATTACATTTTAAAATATATTAAAATAGAAAACAGTTATTTTAAATTGCAATAATATTTCATAATAATACTGTGTTTTTGATCAAATAAATGCAGCCCTGGTGAGCATAAGAGAATGCTTTCAGGAACATAAAAGAAATCATAACAACACCAAACTTCTGAACATTTAAATCTTTGTTCGCCATGCTTGCATATGAAAAACTATGTGCTCCAATTAAATGTTCTCATTCTCAGTGTCTCTTCTGCTTTTACCCATAGTTCCCTGCGCAGCCAGCTCCATCAGGGCAGTGTTGGATTGTCAGCTAGGAACAGCCACTGTGTCATGGCAGTACGGTGCAGGTGCTCAGGGATACGTTGTCTCTGCCTTGGCACTGCTGGGCAACAGGACTAGCTGTACATCCAACAGCTCCATCACGCACTGTGAGATGAGCAACCTGCAGTGTGGCAATGAGTACATGGTGAACGTACAGACTTTGGGATCCACATGCAATTCCAGTGCACAGATGACTGGCTCCCTGATCACAGGTGAGGTTTACTGAATCTGATTTGCTTGTGTTTGCCAGTTTTGTAAGAGATTTGGTTTTGCTAACTTCCGCTGAAGTAGTGGGTTCCCCCTCCGCTCCATTCAACTATTTTACTAATATATATATATATATATACAGTATACAGTATATATATACTGTATATATGTATATACACACAGTTAAACCAAAAATGATTCAGACACCAGATATCATCTTTTATTATTTTTACTAGTGGGTGCAGGACACTCTAGTTCATTTATGTAAGTGAGGATAGCAAAAAAAAGTAAACTGTGACAAATTATACCCAAAACTTCTTGGGGCCAAACATTATTCAGACACTTTGACCTGACCACGTTTTGCTTAAGTGTTTTTCTTTAATTGATAATTCGATCTTTTTACACCACAGACTGAACAAAATTAAGCATTGCTTGGTAATTGGTTGACCTAAATTGGTATTATCTAATTGTGTACTTATATTTAACAGCTGACAGCTATTCAACATAATTCATTTGTGAGACAGTTTAACAGAAGGATGACCAAAACCAGTGAAATATAAACTGATTTGACAACTCTGAGTTCTTGTCGTATTGTATTACCATTTTCTAAACTATAGCGAATAAACTGTGAGATAAAGTGAGAAATGTTGAAAGTGTCTGAATAAATTTTGGTTTGACTATATATATATATATATATATATAAATATATAAAATATTTAAAATATAAATATATAGTAAAGTGACTAATTGTACTATGAAATGTGTACATGAGGCTTATGATAAATTATTTTATGCTTTTTAAAATATCAAATGAATAAAACTAAGCTGTAATCCTACCATTACAGGTCCGTGTGCTCCTCAGCATCTGACAGCGCAGTACAGTCCTTCCACCGCTCGGCTCTCCTGGGACGTCACTAAAGGTGCCGCCAACTTCACAGCAGTGGCTGTGACCCCCGAGGGCCTGACAGTGACCTGTGCGACCTCTAACACGAGCTGCACCTTGACAGACATGAGCTGTGGTCAGATCTACAATATCAGCGTGACGACTCGCAACAGTGCCTGCAATGTCACTGCGACCTATGATCCAATCAAGACGGGTCAGTCATGTGACCACTGATTTTATAGGAATATTCACTCAAAAATTCAAATTCTGTCATTACTCATGATGTTACAAATAACAAACCTGAATGACTTTCTTCAGTGGAGATGCTCTGTTCTGAGCTAAAAAAGGGACAAATATAAGTTATCCATACTATTTGTGTACTGCATTCTAAGTCTTTTAAAGCCATATTATAGTATTGTGTGAGGAGCAGATTGAAATTTAAAGCGTTCATCTTTACTTTGTCATTTCAGAACCCTGTCCTCCTCAGAACGTCAAAGCTAGCATAAACTGCGCAACCCTCAATGCAACTGTTTCCTGGGAGCCTAGCCAGTTTGCAGTGGGATACATTGCGTTCCTGGATGGGCAAAATGGTCATTCCACTTCCTGTCGGACAGATCGCACATATTGCAGTTTACCTGATCTCACCTGTGGAATAGTGTACTATGTCAGAGTCCGTGCCATCGGAGAGGTGTTCAACAGCTCTGACAGCATAGGGGTCAACATGACATCAGGTCTGTAAGGACAAAACAAATAAAAAACCTAGTACCAAAAATATACAGTATAATACAGTACTTAAGGTTGAATAAAAAAAATAAAAAATCCAAATTAAATCGAAAGGACCATGTTCCGGATTACTGTCTTATTATTTGGGATAATTCATTTAGAAACAAATCAGATTTCAGAAGTAACTGTTTCTCAGCATTTCACTTTAATGTTAGGGTATCATACACTCTTAGAATAAAAGTTTTTTAGAAGTTCAAAGGGTTTTGTTAGGCGCTTCATATATAGAACATTTTAGTGGTTCCCATCATGGGATCATTTTATGGATTTAGTTTAAATACATTTTGTTTTAATAAATTTTTTTATGAAATTATATGAATTAAACAGCTTGTAAACATACTTTATCAGTAGAAAAAAGCAATCATTTAAGACATTTCACAAACCTTTTTGGCATTAAAATTGATTCAAGAACCCTAAGGTTCAATAAAGAGCCCCCAATTAACCTTTTTTCTAAGATAACTGTGTTAAATAAAATATGTGCTACTTTCAGGAGTATTGAAAAATATTCTTCTATATTTTTCAGCACCATGTCTGTCCAGCAGTGTGTCTGCCATCGTGGACTGTGCTACAGATTCAGCTCTAGTGTCCTGGAGCATCATGGCTGGGGCGGATAATTACACTGTGACGGCTTTGGGATCAGGAGGCCAAAGGTTCTCCTGCTCATCCCAACAGAACAACTGTAACATCTCGTCCCTGCAGTGTGGACAACTCTATAACCTCACCTTCACCTCTACGAACCAGCAGTGCCAAATCACCTCCGCCACCAACGCCACGTTCCGGTCCAGTGAGTTTGCAATCCATTACACGGTAGAAGGGGTTAAAAGTTAATTAGGCTAATTATGGTCCAACTTTTCTGTGATCCCTCCGCAGGACCCTGTGTGCCACTGCGGGCGGCAGCCGATAAGGTGTGCGGCAACAACACGGCCGTGATGTCTTGGGAGGCGAGAGAAGGAGTGGATTTCTACACCGCCCGAGCCCTCGGTGTAGGAGGAGTACGCCAGGAGCTTTGTAACTCCACCTCCTCCACTTGTTCCTTCTCTAATCTGGGCTGTGGAGAGACCTATGCGTTTACTGTCACCGCTTACAGCGGCCTCTGCCAAAGCAGTGCCAGCGCACCTGTATACATCACTACAGGTATAGCATTATGCAGTGTAAAAAACCCTTCACAAAACCTTGGGCCTTTAATCAAAAAAGAAAAGAAAAAAGTGGAAGCCACACCCTTCTCACACTCTGTGCTTTATTACCCAGTGTTTTAATTATTAATAATACATTTGTATATTTTTTTTTTTTTAAATAATTTTTTTAAACATTTTTATTAATATTTTATTTAATTATTAGTATTAATAATTTGTTTTTAGATTTATATTTTTTTGTTAATTAATATTTTAATATTATTGTTTTTATTACTATTACTAATAATAACAATATGTTTATTTACTTTTTTTTACTGTTAATGTTTTTTATTTTTTTATTTAAATGATTATAGAATAACTCTATACATTGGTACAATATAACAATCCCCCTTCACTTCTCCAGACCCTTGCAGACCAGAGAATGTGACTGCTCACATGTCATGCAACAGTGAGATGGTGGCGCTCGACTGGTCAAATGCCAAAGGGGTGTCATCCTACATTGTGACGGCAACAGGGAGTCTGGGATATATCATAGCCTTTAACACCACTTCTACTAGCCTGTCTGTGTCACTGCTCTGTGGACAAAGTTACAACGTGACTGTTCAAGGGCAAAACGATTACTGCAACAGCCCACTGAGCGCCCCTGCAGTTTTCAGACTCGGTATGTTCCTGAAATTATACATAAAACTGCTGTACTGTGCAAATAATTCAAGTTGATCTCTGTTGCTATGCTTATACATTTGATTTGAGGCAGTACTGTATGAAATGGGTTGACTTACCTTTGTAATGTGTTGTGATCCAGCGCCCTGCACGCCCCATAATCTCGTGACACATGTGGAATGTAACAACCAGGTGGGTTCTGTCAGCTGGGGCCCAAGCGATGGGGCAAACATGTACACTGCCAAAGCAACAGGTAATGATGGACACACACACCTGTGCGTCACTAATGGGACCAGCTGCACCTGGGAGGACCTGCATTGTGGTGAAATCTATAACGTCAGTGTTACTGCCAATGACAGCCGCTGCACGAGTACACGTAGCAACAGCACCTACATACACATGGGTAAGACACTGTAATGATAAATATACCAGGGGTTTCCATCTGTAGGATGAATGAGTAGTTAACATGCTTACAATGTCAGTTAAATGTAATAAAAAAATATATATGCATGTGTATTACATAAATGCATTAGATAAAAATATTAATTTGACACTTGCATTTATTTAAAATATTTTAGAAAAGAAATGTTTTCAATTTTAAAGCTATATATATATTGTCAAAAGTTTGGAATAATTAATTTGATAAATACAGTAAAAATTGTAATATTGTGAAATAGTGACTATGGATCAGTTGGTAAAACATAATCATAAAAATGATTAAGAAAAGTTAAATTAGTTCTGAACAAGGAGCAATTTTTTTTTGCATATTATGGCCAGATTCTACGGCTTGATATTTAGCAATGAAATTCATAAGCTTGAAATTTAAGCTTGTAAACATACTTTATCAGTAGAAAAAAGCAATCATTTAAGACATTTCACAAACCTTTTTGGCATTAAAATTGATTCAAGAACCCTAAGGTTCAATAAAGAGCCCCCAATTAACCTTTTTTCTAAGATAACTGTGTTAAATAAAATATGTGCTACTTTCAGGAGTATTGAAAAATATTCTTCTATATTTTTCAGCACCATGTCTGTCCAGCAGTGTGTCTGCCATCGTGGACTGTGCTACAGATTCAGCTCTAGTGTCCTGGAGCATCATGGCTGGGGCGGATAATTACACTGTGACGGCTTTGGGATCAGGAGGCCAAAGGTTCTCCTGCTCATCCCAACAGAACAACTGTAACATCTCGTCCCTGCAGTGTGGACAACTCTATAACCTCACCTTCACCTCTACGAACCAGCAGTGCCAAATCACCTCCGCCACCAACGCCACGTTCCGGTCCAGTGAGTTTGCAATCCATTACACGGTAGAAGGGGTTAAAAGTTAATTAGGCTAATTATGGTCCAACTTTTCTGTGATCCCTCCGCAGGACCCTGTGTGCCACTGCGGGCGGCAGCCGATAAGGTGTGCGGCAACAACACAGCCGTGATGTCTTGGGAGGCGAGAGAAGGAGTGGATTTCTACACCGCCCGAGCCCTCGGTGTAGGAGGAGTACGCCAGGAGCTTTGTAACTCCACCTCCTCCACTTGTTCCTTCTCTAATCTGGGCTGTGGAGAGACCTATGCGTTTACTGTCACCGCTTACAGCGGCCTCTGCCAAAGCAGTGCCAGCGCACCTGTATACATCACTACAGGTATAGCATTATGCAGTGTAAAAAACCCTTCACAAAACCTTGGGCCTTTAATCAAAAAAGAAAAGAAAAAAGTGGAAGCCACACCCTTCTCACACTCTGTGCTTTATTACCCAGTGTTTTAATTATTAATAATACATTTGTATATATATTTTTTTTTAAATAATTTTTTTAAACATTTTTATTAATATTTTATTTAATTATTAGTATTAATAATTTGTTTTTAGATTTATATTTTTTTGTTAATTAATATTTTAATATTATTGTTTTTATTACTATTACTAATAATAACAATATGTTTATTTACTTTTTTTTACTGTTAATGTTTTTTATTTTTTTATTTAAATGATTATAGAATAACTCTATACATTGGTACAATATAACAATCCCCCTTCACTTCTCCAGACCCTTGCAGACCAGAGAATGTGACTGCTCACATGTCATGCAACAGTGAGATGGTGGCGCTCGACTGGTCAAATGCCAAAGGGGTGTCATCCTACATTGTGACGGCAACAGGGAGTCTGGGATATATCATAGCCTTTAACACCACTTCTACTAGCCTGTCTGTGTCACTGCTCTGTGGACAAAGTTACAACGTGACTGTTCAAGGGCAAAACGATTACTGCAACAGCCCACTGAGCGCCCCTGCAGTTTTCAGACTCGGTATGTTCCTGAAATTATACATAAAACTGCTGTACTGTGCAAATAATTCAAGTTGATCTCTGTTGCTATGCTTATACATTTGATTTGAGGCAGTACTGTATGAAATGGGTTGACTTACCTTTGTAATGTGTTGTGATCCAGCGCCCTGCACGCCCCATAATCTCGTGACACATGTGGAATGTAACAACCAGGTGGGTTCTGTCAGCTGGGGCCCAAGCGATGGGGCAAACATGTACACTGCCAAAGCAACAGGTAATGATGGACACACACACCTGTGCGTCACTAATGGGACCAGCTGCACCTGGGAGGACCTGCATTGTGGTGAAATCTATAACGTCAGTGTTACTGCCAATGACAGCCGCTGCACGAGTACACGTAGCAACAGCACCTACATACACATGGGTAAGACACTGTAATGATAAATATACCAGGGGTTTCCATCTGTAGGATGAATGAGTAGTTAACATGCTTACAATGTCAGTTAAATGTAATAAAAAAAAATATATGCATGTGTATTACATAAATGCATTAGATAAAAATATTAATTTGACACTTGCATTTATTTAAAATATTTTAGAAAAGAAATGTTTTCAATTTTAAAGCTATATATATATTGTCAAAAGTTTGGAATAATTAATTTGATTAAAAATACAGTAAAAATTGTAATATTGTGAAATAGTGACTATGGATCAGTTGGTAAAACGTAATCATAAAAATGATTAAGAAAAGTTAAATTAGTTCTGAACAAGGAGCAATTTTTTTTTTGCATATTATGGCCAGATTCTATGGCTTGATATTTAGCAATGAAATTCATACAATGTTTTTAAATACTTTTGAGGCAATTGTATCCAAATTTAGGTTGCTGGATTTATCTTATTTTAAGAATGTATAGATGTTTTTAGTTGAAAAACAAGACATGGAAACTGAAGAAAAATATTATTTGAGGTTTTTGTTTTTGCAATGAAAATAATTTTCATCACGAGAAAAATAGTAACTTCTGATTATAAATTATTATTATTACATTTTCTAAAGTTCAATACAAACCAAATATTGAAATAAAATACATGTTCTGTTCTTGTTTATGCATGTAAGTACAAACCTCATGAAAGTTTCAATGCTGTTCTGTTTTCTGGTTCTTTAGCTCCATGTGTTCCTCAAGCTTTGACCCCCATCCTGGACTGTGGCACGGGGCTGGGCACTCTGAGCTGGGCTTCCAGTGCTGGAGCTGAGACATATGCAGTGGAAGCACTAAGTGGAAATGGGAACACGCTGGAATTCAGTACCAACATTACCAGTGGCTTCCTATCAGAGCTGCTCTGTGGTCAACAGTACCAGATCACTGTCAAAGCCATTAACCAGCAATGCAGAAGTGCACCGAGTTCACCTGCTAACCTGTCAACAGGTAATACAGAAAACACTGATGGATTGATAGTCTGTTGAGAATGACGCATATCTCAGATCTCAAATGGTTGTCCTGTTCTGTTCTCTCCCAGCTCCATGTGTTCCTCAGAATTTGGTGTCTGAGCTGGACTGTTTGTCTAACTTTATAACTGTGAGATGGAACATCAGCCGCGGGGCGGCGTCTTACCTGGTGGTTGCAGCGGGACCTGAAGGTCCAGTGAATGCCTGTAACACGACTGCACAGCAATGCAAACTGCAAACGCTGCATTGTAGTTCCTCGTACAATGTCAGCGTCATTGCAGTAAACCAGCAATGCAACACATCAGGAGGGTCCATCTTAGAAATAAACACTGGTACAGTCTCCAGTTTTGTATCCTCTTCTGCCTTCTTTATCTCCATAAAAAAAAAAAAAAAATTCAGCATGCAAACAAAATCTAAATTCAGTATTGAAATATTACAACACCAACATGACTGTTGGTTACATTTTGAATGAAAATTCTAACAAGAACTTTTAATTGTCAAACTTTTTTCTTTGCAGTGCCATGTGTACCTGGTCACGTGCAGGGCAGAGTAAACTGTACGACTGGAGATGTGTCTGTATCCTGGGATCGAAGCGTGGGTGCCGTTTCCTACTCTGCAGTTGCTCGGAGTAGCGGTGGCTATGCTTCAGTGTGTAACAGCACTGGAACGGCATGTGTCTTCTCAGACCTGCTCTGTGGGATGAACTATAGTTTGGCTGTCAGCGCGAGTGACAGGAGCTGCTCCACTGCACAGAGCCAACCAGTTGTGCTGAGTACAGGTACCTAAGAAAATAATAACAAAAAAAACAAAAAAATTGGTAACTTTATTTTACAGTGTCCTTGTTACATGTACTTACCATAGTAGTAACAGTAAATTATGCATAATTACATGCAACTAACCCTCAACCAAATCCTAATCCTACCCTAACCCTATAGTAAGTACATGTAGTTGCTTAATATTACTCAGTACTTAAATATATAAATACACTGTAACAATGATACCTTAAAATAAAATATAACCCTTTAATTTAAGGTGTCCATGTTACAGTGTAATTTTACATTTAAGTGCTGAGTAATAATAATTGACCTTACTATAGGGTTACGGTCAGAATTAGGTTTAGGGTTAGTTGCATGCAAGTATGCATACTTTATAGTTACTACTACAGTAATTACATGTAACATGTGTAACAAGGACACTGTAAAATAAAGTGTTACCAAAAAGTGCTTCCCAAAATAACTGAACGATTTTCACGGTTACTGGTGTAAGAATTATTTAGTTAATTATGGTAATTGTTAATATTTCATTTCACTTCAGTGTCCTGTAAGCCACAGAATGCTAGCGCCCTGCTCAACTGCGACACTAACTCCGCTGTTGTAACTTGGGAGCTCACTGATAACCTCACGCATTACACGGTCCAGGCTGCTGGTTCTGACGGACATCGCATCAACTGCACGAGCTCGGACCACAGTTGCACATTATCCGGAATGCACTGTGGCCAGAGATATAACCTTACCGTCACTGCCATGGATGGAGTATGTGACAACAGCAACACATACCTCACTCTGCAGTCAGGTGAGTCCACTGCTTCTGTAGTGCACCGGATGACAGAGCTCAGATTTAATGCAGTTTCTGATGTGGGATATTCTAATCTGTTGTCATATGTTCAAAAGACACATAAAGAAACAAAATGGCCATGCAGGTGTATGATAATCAACATTGCAAGACTAATAATGAATGTCCTTTAAAATGGTCCCTGTTCTCTCTCTGTTTAGCTCCATGTGCACCTAGCAATGTTCAGACATATTTGCTTTGCGACATCCACAATGGTAGTGTTGTGTCTGTGTCGTGGGTACAAGCCAACGGGGCGGAGGCTTTCATGGCTGTGGCCGTGTCTGATGATGGCCATTCCTACTCTTGTAACACCACCACTGCCTCCTGTAATCTGCAAGAACTGCAGTGTGGTCAGAATTATAATGTTTCCGTCTACTCAATGGCCAGTGGCTGCGGGGGCGTGAAGAGTACTATGTCTCAAGTGCAAACAGGTGCGTGTGTGAGGATTTTACTTTATCAAGACAACTGCATGTCAACTTAACAACTTAATTAGCAACCAAATATATACAAAGGCCTAACAAGTATGATTTCATTAAACATTTTGTAGTATTTATGTGTTTCCCTGAAGCAGCAGTTGTAATTTAGATTTACCATTTTTCAACCCCTCTCTAACATTTCAAGATAAATCTCATCAAATGTTTAAAGAACATGTTTGGATTTTGAGGTGGAAAATGATCTGGATAAGGAAATATATTTTGTTTAAGTGAAGTCTACTTTTAGCCTTAATTAAGTTTTTGGCTTATTTTTTTATTATAATTTTTTTAACAATTATTTTCAGAGCAATTAAGCACATTTTCTTTCCCATTTATCATTGCTATAATGCAAAAAAAATAATATTTAAATAAGAAAGTATATTTTACATTTAATTTTAAAATGTTGTAATACAGTTAGAGTAACTTCAAAAAATATCTGTTGAAAGTACGGGAATTACGGGAATGAGAATTTTGACAGAAAATTAACATCATTGTCATGAAAATAATGCCACAATGCAAAAACTTTTACAAGCTACTGTACCTTCAAGACTTCTACATTGTGCTATGACTTTGCATGTGAAATGAGTAGGTATGCTAACTTGCTGTAACATTGCTGTATAGCATCTGCAATGCGGCAAGGAGTATACCATCATTGATTAATTGGTTCACCTTTTATAGTTTCCTGCTGAAATGTTTGGTACTGCCCCACCCGTTCAATAACAGATTGGTTCCTTTTCTCATTTCTCAGCTCCATGTCCACCACACAACGTATCTGCAAATGTGCAGTGTGATTTAGGGTCTGTGCTGGTGAGCTGGAGCCCAGCAGTGGATGCCAGCCAGTTCAGAGTGGAAATTGAGTCCCAGAGCACTGGTGTGATTTCCTCCTGTAACAGCACAAACACGCAGTGCTCCATCGCACATCTGCCCTGTGGAGAGAGCTTCAACATCAGTGTGGTGGCACTGAGGGGCAGCTGTCAGAGTCAAGCAAGCAGTGGCTTCAACATCGCCTCAGGTTGGACACTAACACAAGAATGCTCTCTGTTACAAATGGATGGATGAATTGATAGATACATTTCAATATCCATACTTTCCTTATGCACTTTATGTCTAACCTCTTCTCTCTACAGCTCCATGTACCCCACAGGGGGTTAATGGTACCGTGGACTGTGTCACTAACTCCGCATGGGTATCATGGGAAGTGGATAAGGGTGCAGAGTCTTACACGGTGCTGGCTGTTGGGGACGACGGTCAAAATACCACGTGTTCCAGCGCAAACTCCACCTGTAATGTGCCTGACCTGGGTTGTGGAAAGAGCTACACCTTCCAAGTCACTGCTTCAAACGCTGCGTGCCTGAGCCCACCCAGCAACAGCTTTCAGCTGGAGACAGGCAAGTACACCTGAGAGCTTCAGCCCTCTCATTTGAGACCCTGGGTCTCTTAGTCTTAATGTCTGTCATCTCTCTCTACAGCACCTTGTGCCTTGTCATCCATCGTGGTGGTGGCTGAATGCCAAAGTTCTGTTGTCATGGTACAGTGGCAGAGGGCACGCAGAGGAAATTCCCTCTACATTGTCACAGCAGAGGATCAAGACCGTGCCTACATTTCCTGCAATAGCTCCACCTCTTCCTGCAACCTTACCAATGTGCAGTGCGGCAAAGAGTACACCATCATTGTGGCTGCTTCGGCCAACCAATGTAGCAGCCTTCGCAGCCCACCCTACAAGATCAGAACCGGTAAAACCATCAATATTGTTATACCTAGGTAGAGGTTATACTTAGAGAAGAGGCCTGAGACATATCTAGGGACCAGAATATCATGAACATCACCATCTGGGGATGGACTCTTGACCTAATCAGTGAACAACCACCCAGAACAGAAGTCACATAATAAAGTGCTAACAACCAGTTGATACACCATAACATCTGCATTGTGGGACTTTTCTAATTAAATAATTGCAACTGCACTTTATACACCAGGGGTTTCTAATCCTGCTCCAGGAGAACAACCTTTTCGTAGAGTTGACCTTCACTGGCTGGTAAAAGTTGAAGCTAAACTCTGCAGGAAGGTGGTCCTCCCAGAGAAGAATGGACACCCTTGATCTATATCTATATCTATATAAATTTGACATGTGCTTTCATTGCACCATATTCAGGTTGTTCTCATTTCTTCCTTTGATCCTCTGCAGCGCCCTGTCAGCCCTCACAAGTACAGGCCTATACAGACTGTCAGTCAAAGGATGTGTTTGTGTCATGGGAGCCATCTTACGTGGCGCAGTCATACCTGCTTACTGCAGTCAGCAGAGATGGAAACTTAAAGACATGCAATACCTCGTACAATAACTGCACACTAACTGACCTGCACTGCAGCAACACTTACAATGTGTCCGTTTTAGCCAGTAATGAGAACTGCACCAGTCTGCCAAGTACTAATGTCACATTCAAAACAGGTAAGAGTGACAAACTCTTTTCCTTTAAATGATGTGACCAAGATTTTTACATTGTACAAACTTTCATTGCGATGTCTTTATTCTGCAGTGCCATGTGAGCCAACCAATGTAACTGCAAACATACAATGCGGGAACAGTAGTGCCTCCTTGTCATGGGTGGGGAGTACAGGGGCAGTGGCCTATGTGGGAATTGCCCAGTCAGAAAACGGCACAAAGGTCTACTGCCAGAACACGGAGACTTCCTGTACTTTGATGGGCTTAGTGTGCGGCACCGTGTACAACTTTACAGTGCAGGCAACAGATGGCACCTGCAACAGTACCTTGAGTAAACCTCAAATTGGTGGAGCAGGTACAACAATTATCTGCTTTCTTTGAACTGATCTGCAAGTATTTGAGATGTCCCCTAAGGGTGTTTCATACTAGTGCTTTTAGAGTAGACTTGAATCTGTTTGACATCAACGTTTGGTTCTTTTGGAATCGTCTCATTCTTTTGGAATGTTTTCTGTACTTGCGTGTCCACCAAAAGGACCACACCCAAATTTGCTTGAAAAGGGAGGTCTGGAGTACAGTTTAAGTCCACTGTAGTACAGTTGTTAATTAGTATGAAAGCAATTTGGCCAAATTTGCAGATGTGAATTGCTTCTGATGACGGATTACAAGATATTCAAAGATCTACAAGAGCAGCGGCAAAACTAAATTTAGTCACCTAGTCGTTATCTTAAATGGTTAGCAGCAACTTATGTTGAAGATGTGTTTACAAATCGGATATAACATGAAAAGGACCTTCAGACCAAATGTGAAAGCCTAACAGCTGCAACTTACACAACATTTTAGTATAGTACAGGCAAATCCATTGTAAAGGCAGAAACTAACATTTTGGTTCTGTTTCTTTGTGATCCCCATTGGGAAAAAAGGTTTTGAAGTCTTGTTGTCCATCTCTTTCCCTCAGCTCCCTGTCCTCCAGCTGGGTTGAGGGTTGTCCCTCGTACAGTAGTGAATGACACTCAGATCTTGAGGGCATCCTGGTCTACTGTGAGTTGCCCTAATTCTGAATACCTGTTTGGACTCAAGGGCAGCATTCATGGCAATAACCAGGCACTCTTTGACCTCGTCTCCTATTGGACAAGTCGCACGTTCTTTGAGATGCCCCTCCCTTGTGGCTCCTCCTACAGCGCAACCATCAGGGCGAGGAACTCTGCCGCCTCAAGCGTCGAGTCTGTTGCGGTCACTGGAACCACAGGTGCACAATGTTTAATCATCATAGCACTACATTCCTACATTCTTAAATGGGAAATGATGCTTAAAGTGCAAATACATACATTACTCATCTGTTCATTTATTTCTTTCCCCCAGTACCTTGTGCCCCTCTAAATGTGACATTCTCTGCATCATCGGCAGTTGTGGCATGGCATGAGTCTTTATTTGCTACGAACTACACCGCGTATGGGGTCACTTCCTCTGGTAGGATGAAACTCTGCATGACCTCACAGCTCCTCTGCTCCATCCCCAATTTCAGTAGCGGTAACATTGTCGTAACTGCCCACAATGCTGCTGGACAAAGTGAAGACTCAGTGCCTGTTTTAGGTAAGTAGTACAAGTAACAAATAATGAAACATCAGATCAGTAGAAACATGGGTTGTCAAAATGTATCTTGTTTTGGTGAAGTCCTGTAACCTTTGACCATGTTCATCAATTGGCAGTGACAGCCGTTCGCAGGAGGTGAGACCTGGCTCGAAGTCATAAAGGTGAGTTGGTGCTCAATAACAACAGAAAAATTAAGAACAATTAATGAAAATTTGATCATTTCTCAAAATGGAGAAATGCCCTAATTAGGGAAAATAACATATTCAACTTAACTAAAGAAAATGAGACCATGAGGGATGAAATAGTCTGGTTTGCTACTTTGTTGATCATTAAGTTGATAAAACATGGAAAATCTCTTCCAGTGGACACTGTACTTCCTTAAAAAAATTAAATAAAATGTACGTCTATCCCTCACAGCCTCCTTTTACATGCAGTTGAGTGATTCCACTGACAACTGTTTCATCCACAACAGCTTTGCTTAACACTTTAAAAGGTTTTTAAGAAGTTTTAAACAAATTGAAAAGCCTGCTAGTATTAACCACCTTCTCTCCACACCAGCCCTGCCCAACTCGTCTGCATATCGTCGCACTCAAACTCTTGCCTTTGAGAATTCTTAAAACTCTTTGATACTTTTGCATGTTACATATATTCCAGCTCAAGGTTAATGTTTTTTTCACAATATTTATGGGTGGAATAGATTGACTGGGTAAAAGATTAACATGGCTTCTTTTAAAATGTTTTTCAAAATGTTTTTTTTTTTTTCTCTGGCTGAAGGATTTACTTTTATGCAATGCCAAATATTTTAAAAAGCCTATATATACACATTCCTGTTTTTGTATATGAGTCAAGTTATTAAACACAGAGCATTTCTCCATGTATTCAGTCTTATAAATTATGACATGTAAAGCACATGTAAAATAAATAACCATACACAAAACACCTGCTGTTCCAATAAAATGAATGTTCTTATATAACGAGCTGACATGGACACAACAGTGGCCTATTCTGAGCTCAAAAAAGCACTGTTAACTACTGTATTAAACATCTCCGAATTCACTCATCACATTGACCAATGTAACAGACATAACTGATTCAGAAATAATGGTTCAATAAAAAACTTAATACATGTTCAAGTAATTTCAAGAGTAGGACTGACTAGATTACATCATTCACAATGCTTCATGGGAATAGGTAGCCACTAGTCTTACTGATTTTCTCTCTTCTATAGTAATAGCAACTTTTCAGATCTCACTCTAGGATTATGGGTAGTACAGTACAGCACATATAAATCAACAATTACCTTTTTTAAAATAAAGCTGAAATCACACAGCAAAGCACATCTTAATTTAACAACCTGAAAAATCACGAAAGGTTTGCCTTTAAAGGTTTACATGTTAGCGTAAACTATCAATATAATAAATTTTTACTTGCAGAACCCTAACTGTTAAGACTCTTTTGCTTAATTACATTAAAAATAAACACAACTGAACAATTCTGTTTCATACAAGAATTTTTATTAGAAAACGAGATGCAACAGAGCAATGGATCAAACAGCAATGTCAGCACAGCTTTTCAGCAGCCTGTGCACAAACTTAACTCTGTGGTCAACTCTGTTGAAATTTAAAACATTCTCTGAGCTCTATGTACAAAGCCATTTGTGAGAATCCTGAAAACAAATTGGGGGAGAAAATGGACTAAAAAAAGGATTTTAAAATGCCATTTTCAGTCCAGACATCAGTAACGAGCAACTGAGAGAAAATGACATTTTTAACATCTACACAATTGGCTGATAAAAAAAAAAAATCCAGGCTTTTCCATTTGTTTATTTCAACACAAGTGGTGCACGAGAGGATTATAGATAAGGACATGAAGTAATAAGAGAGGGACCGGAATAAAGGTGCAGAGGGAATCTGAGAGGAGATGGAGACAGACTTGGATCAGGGAGACTCCGCTAGAACACTGTTTGTTCTTTCACCTGGTTTGGGACTGTGGCGATCTTGTTTTACATTTTCTCGTCCATTGCTGGATTCTCGACGGTGCGAGCGCTCTTTGCTGCGACTGCGCTTGTGTGACCGTTCCTTACTATGGCTGTGATCCCGCTTCCTGTTCTTCTCCTCCCCTGCTTCCTGCCTGCTCTTACTGCCTGAGCGAGAGCGTTTCTTGCTAGATCGCTCGGTTTTGTGTTTCCTGTCTCTGCTTCTGCTCCTTGAGCGCTTGCTCTTCTTTTCTTCCCTGTGCTTTCTATCCTCCTTATCTTCCTTGTGCCTCCGCTCTTCTCCCTCTCCCTTACTTCTCTTGTCTTTTGACCTCTCCCGATCTTTATGATGCTCTCTGTCTTTCCTGCGACTACGCTCTCTCTCACTCTCTGCCTCCCTCTCTTTATCTCTGTCTTTCCTCTCATTCCGCTTCTCCCGGCTCGCACTGAGACTCCGACGTCGTTCCTTGCTACGGCTGTGTCGACGTTCTGTGGTTCGGTCTGGCGTTCTGGAACGTCGTCTATCTCGGTCTCTCTCCCTGTCCCTATCCCGGTCCTTGTCTCTATCCCGGTCCTTTCCCTCCCTTTCTTTGCGTTGACGATCTCGTTCTCTCTCCAGTTCTCGGTCGAAGCTGGCACCATGTTTTTCTTTGTGATGGCTGCGACTCCGGGAACGATTTTGGGACTTCTTGGGACTCTGACTTTTCCTAGGTGTCCTTAACACACACATAAGAACACAAATCATTGAACAGAGCACATACATAAGACACCTTGTCAAATAGGAGAGTGGGGTAATTTTGTAATAGCAATAATATTTCTTACATTATAACATTACAAGATATGAAAGACAGTATCTGCTGTAGCTAAGTAACTCATAGTAGAAATGAATGCATTTCAAAAGGAACTACAATAAAATGGAGAACAAAACTTTTGGCTACTGATTAAATTATGTAAACCCAAATGAGACTGAAGACTCGTAATAATCTATAATATTTCTACATTCTACATGATACTGGGAGCAAATTCATAACCAAATAAAAAATAAAATAAGAGGAAAAGCTGCAAAACACATGACAGTCAGAGTAGCTACACCACAAAACTTCTTATGAACAGATGTCAATTATTACAATGCAGCTGCCAGACATTTACCACAGTTAATCAACAACACACAATAATTTAGATTGAATCCAAGAATGTCTATTATATGTGTAGCGAAAAGCATCACTGGTAAAAAAGTAGCTTCATGCATCTGTGCCAAAATTACTGGTATTTTGGACAAATTGCTTCCGTTTACAAACATTTATCCTATCCCAAGGCTATCCCTTAACTTTAAACCATTAAAAATGGTTGGCGATCGTTCAAACACTGATCATGGCTGATCTGGTTAGCCAAATAATCTCAGCCCACCCACACACAAAGACTGTACCTGGAACGGCGCCTATCTCCATGCCTTGCTGAATCAGTTGCCACCACCTCCTCCTCCTCCTGCTCATCTTTTTGCAGGGGTTTACGTGGTCGGCTCTTCATGTGCTGGTCAATCGCCTTCTGCACAGGAACAGGTATTCGTGGGAACAATGTTGAGAACCATTCCAGCTTGGTCAGGAAGGAGCGGAGCATCTCTCCGACCGTCATTACACACCCTCCTCCAGCCTTCACGTCCAACTCCTGATCACAGGGACAAGGAAGAAAAACCATTAACACCACAAACTTAGACATGCACTTATCGCAAGGCCTCTGGTAACACAAGGCTAATGATTAGACCCCTAAAGCCATTACACTGTAAACTGTCCTGTATAAAATGCTTTATTTGTGATGACCAAATACTGAGTCTTCACCTCTGCTCTCACCTGACTTAATATTCAGTATTTAAAGTAATTTTGTTGTTTTTGTTTGTTTCACTGTCATTTTGGACTTTATGATAGCAAATAAACAGCATGGACACAAAATGAATGCCATTGTATGAATAACTTATTCACAAGTATATAAATCTGGTCATGTAATGGCCAATCCTCCTCATGTAGAATAAAAAGGCATTTTCTAGCCTGCTGGTCTCATGTCAACATTTAAATACATATGTGACCCTGGACCACAAACATGGGTACATTTTTTTTTAATTGAGATGTATACATCATCTGAAAGCTGAATAACTAAGCTTTCCATTGATGTATGGTTTGTTAGGATATGACAATATTTGGTCGAGATACAACTATTGAAAATGTGGAATCTGAGGGTGAAAAAAAAGAAGAAAAAATCGCCTTTAAAGTTGTCTAATTTATGTTCGTGATTGTGCTGCATTCACTCACAATTTTTTTGGGGGGGCTTGTCTGAAGTTTAAAATCATTGGTTACCCGTATGCCAATCACATAACGTTTGGTTAGGACGCGTGTTATGCGCCTGCTTAGCCGCATCGAACTTCCACTGTAAACACATGTATGATGCGAAAACAAAACCATCGAGCGAAATACCGGAGTGAACGACTTTTGCAGATTATGTGAAGTAAATCTACGCAAGCACGGTATAATCAGCGTCTATACGTCACGGCTCTCAGCCCACCCTCTGTTCGTTGATTGGCCGGCTGTTTTCAGGCCGGAGGAAAACTGGGAGATAGGTCGCTATCTCAGACTGAGTACAGAAACGAACTGAAATTGAGCGGAAGTACGAAGTCTGATGTAGTCAGGCTAATCCAGGGTCACACATGATTTTAAATGGAACTTAATGCCTGTCTTTTTTTAAGAAAATAGTTTATTATATCAATGTTTAATAGTTCAAACCACTACATGAGCTTAAAATAATTAACTTCCACAATGTCTCTTACTATGCACTGACTCAAAATAGGTGCGATGCTGAGGAGGTTGCAGGTCAGCTGACATATATGATGCACCGGTGAGTGTGAAGGGGTGGAGTGGGTAGGTGAGCTTTTCTAACTGCACTCACGAACGCCAGCCAAGAGTGTGGAGCACACCCTATATCCAATCCACCCGCATCACAAGGGCCATCTGGGAGAGAGAACAGGGCAGTCAGCCAGAGACACACATAACCACCATCATGCCTGGCAGCAATGTTTGCTCAATGCGAATAAGATCTCCTTTACTAGAATTTTTTTTTTTTAATGGATATTATATAACTAAATGCATAATTAGTGGGTGTGCAGGTGCATGAGAGATGAGCCAGCACCCAGTAATGGATATCTGATATTTACAATAAAATAGAAATCTCTTATGAATCATCGAGGCATAGTGTCATATACAGACTGCCATTATCTGGGCTAAGAGAATATGGCAAGAAATCACTGAATTCATATTTAACCACAGAGGAACCACCTTCACATCTAGCTCAAAGGACCATTTGCAAAGAATTTGCTTGTGATTTTACTGCGTATCTTATAGGGAACATTAAGCCAAATGAGGTCAAAGGTTGAAGGACAGCAATGTGCATCACAATCAGCATATGGCCTAAAGCTTTCTGATTACAACTATGTACATTAGAAATAAGAGAGAGATTAAGGCATTACCCGTGGTGACATACCTCCTCGTCGTCAAGGAACTCATCATACCAGTCAACCAAGTCAGGAGGAGGTTGAGTATACCTGAAATACACACATGACATGATAAATGTATATTCATTGGGACGTGCTGTGGTCAAACCAAGAAATATGCACCATCCAAACTAACAATGTACCAAGACCTAAATTATCATCTCATATAGGAGTCAAAATCTGCTAAGGGGTAATTATGGAAAAATAGTTTTAAAAAGTGATTTTGACTGTTATTTACAACAGGATCTTCATTTTAAATAAAAGGTTTTTGATATAAGAGACCATAAAAACAGCTTTTGCATTAAACCACTCCTTTCCTGGTACAAAAATGAACTTGCGATAGCTGAATGTAAAATTTGACAAGCCAAACATGTCAGTCTGTGTAACGTAGATTAAGCCATGACATTAACTTCATTTTGTAAAATAAGAATAATAAACTACTCAAAGCATTCAGAACGTCTCCAGCACGTTTGAAAAGTACCAAACAAATTTCACCCCTTATGCATGGTATCATGTCCGTCAAAAACTTAGGCTGGCTGTCGGTTGGAATATCAGAACTAAAAACCTGGACATAACACACTTATGGGCAGCATTCACTTAACCGAATATTTACCGGCTAAGAAATGAATAATTATTACCTTACGATTCCTTCTGTTTTCAAATCCACATCATTTGAATATCACGACATCGATGTCTGTCAAAAAAATAACGTGCACAATACACGTTAGTATTTACGAAAAGCAGAGGGCCAGCGTGTACACGCATTTCCTGGAAAACCCACACTACCTGATGGTTTGAATGAGCCTCTTTCCGATAAGAGGGGGTCTTCAACATGCTGTCTGTCAGAGACGATAACGTGCCTAATACATAACGCACTCAAGTATAAATTTGTTCTTCACTCAGTTGTTTAAAAGATTAAAGCTTTGATCAAAGTTAGATAAAATGTTTAATTTTCCAATAAAAGATGATATATTTTTTCATGGTGCGTTAAATTTAATTACCACTTAACAGATTTTGACTCAGAGAATTCTGGACTCTTCTGCTCTACATATTCCTTAGCAAAGGCAACGAGTTTACCCTCCATGGCAGTGTTAAAAAGCTAAATATTAAGAAACGAAGACAATTTAAAATAAATTCCTGAAACAAAGAAACTCAGTTAATGTGAAACATCTGAGGTGGATTCGAGTCATACCTGATGTACATAAAACCCAGTGCCCTGATATAGGGCGAATCTGTATGGGTGATGAGACCCATCACTTGTTTGCGGGTCAGTTTCAGTGTGAACAGCTTATACAGCAAGCAAAATGCAGTGGACACGATCCCACCCGTCCCAACTCCTCGAACCTGCAGGACAAAGATCATGAGATTTAAAGCTAGACTCATGTTTAGATCAAGCGAATCTCTCCCTTTATTTAATCAAAGTGACGATGAGGATGGGAGGATGAAGTTGTGGAGGTCTCAAGGCACGTACTTCTACTTACCCCTCCGCACATTCCCGTCTGTCCCGCTGTCTTCCTGCTGCCTTTTTCCCATGGCTCCACATGGTTGACCTGATAAAGACATTTAAATTTGATTAATCATTTAAATGTCTTCAAACCTGACAAATAAATTGGATAAAACTATATTATACAACTCAAATCACTGTTCTAAATAATCACATCAATCCAACCACACTTGTTTTTCAAAATTAATACAAAATCTTGTATTAGTGTACTAGTGAAACTAATATTAACCTTACAAACACTTACTTACAGATAATTCTTTAAAATCGTGGAAAATCATTATAATAGAAAATACCTTAGAATATTTTATTTATTGTTGCAACAGTACTGGCTAAAGCAAAGTTATAGTTTTAGTAGTAAAAATAAAGGGCCGTTCATAGAACCGAGGACGACAGAGGAATGATATTAAAATCACTTTAATAATAATTTTCTTTGGAGCTGATGAAACATTGACAGCCAATCAGTTTAAAGGGACATTCCACCCAAAAAATCTTTCATCATTTACTCACTCAAGTTGTTACAAACCTGTATGAATTTCTTTTTGCTGAATACAAAATTATATATTTTGTATATTACGGGTAACCAAACAGTTGACCCCATTGACTTTCATTATATTGGGAATAAAATACTGTTTGGTTACAGACATTCTTCAAAGTATCTTCTTTTGTGTTCAGCAGAATAAAGAAATGCATACAGGTTTGGAACAACTTGAGGGTGAGTAAATGATGACTAAATGTATCCCTTTAAAGAGCTCGAGAATTTAAAGCGGTAAACGATTTTAATGCAGAGCGCGCTTATGAAACAAAACGTTATCGTCAGATGGAGTCGACCCAAATAAAGTTATCTATCTTTATAGTTATTGATCTTGATGTGAACTAACAGTTATTGTTCTTAAATGTAGAAACTGCTGTCGCTATGGTAATTTTAAAATCAGTCACTATTCACTTTCGTTGAATGCTTTTCCATACAATTTAAGTAAATGGTGACTGAAGCGGTCAATAATATATTGAAAGTCTATAATATCAATAGAAAGTCAGTGATACGAGTTTTGAACAACATGTGGTTGAGTTGAGTAGCCATTTATGTAGCTACATTTGAACTAACGTTAGTTAGCATAGTTAACGTTAGCCTTTATGGCCTAAACACGGTCTACTTTAGCTCACATAATAATAAACAAAGCAAAAGATGTTTATTAAAAAAACAAAACTATTTAAGTAAAAATAACAACAAATAAGCCATATACTCAAAGCATCAATAACATGAAATTTAAAAAATAATAATAAAATAGAAAAGTAAACCGCGGGCTTCACGCGCATCGGCCCAGGTTTGTTTCACCACCTTGAAGTAAATCTCGTCAACCACCTCGTGGTACGTCTTGAGCTCGTACAGCTGCACCTTGAAGTAGGGAGACGACAGGACGTTTGTCAGGATCATCGGGTTGAGGTTCATAGTCTTCTCGTTACCCCATAACGGCAAAACGTTGCCGTGTTTCCCGCCGGCCGGTTTGCTCACGGCCTGCTGCTGTTGTTGCTGCTGACTAACCGCCATGGCAGGGCTTTCACAACGCCATTAAAATACAAAACGAAATAAAACGACCGTTACCCCAAACGAATATATCTACAACGCGCCCAACGAGGCAGGCGAGTGTCGGAACGATGTATCTTAATTCATTCGAATTAATTTTAGATAGTTTTTGACTATTTTTCTCTGTAGTGCTGGAAGACGCACGCGAAGCGTTCTGTTCCGCTGAGTTGTGGGGACAAGATGGCGCGCGGAAATGGAAGCAAGGAAGTGGGTTGCCATGTGTGTCACAGTGAAACACTCCTCACCAAAATGAAGACATTTGTGAAAACTGCGAGTAAAAGTCATCTATCGTTCCATGTGTTTAAACCCATGGATGAAATATTTATGTAGTACAATGTGAAAACAAGAAGTTTCGCCCACAGGGTGGAGAAAAAGTTTATTGCATTTCCCAGGAAGATGTTTTACAAAAGACTTGGCAACACGGTCCTCCAGCGTGGTTCGACATGGCTTGTACCCATGCCTATTCCTGATGTCTTGCTGAGTCCATCTGATAAATAAATATTGTTCAAGGCACTTCTATTTTTCCATATACTATTGGTGTTGTGTGGCAGTAATGGTCTAAATTTCATTTTCTTGCCCATTAAGGTTAAGACTTGTGTACAGTAAAGTACTTCTACAGCATGTTTATAAGATATCTTTATTATGTGGAGTGTATTTTAAGTTGATTTATTAAAAAATATAAGTGTGAATTCATTTAAAAAATCACTCAGCAAGAGCCACATCAGATGTGCAAAAAGACAACTGCCAGGCAAATCAGCAATATAATGACAAATCAAAACTACAGAACCCAAATACGTTATTATAATGGTTTAATTTTTTAAAACAACATTTATGTTATTCTCTAATACATTCTTAAATTGCAACATATTACATGCTGAATTTTGACTGACATTTCCTGCTGCCATTTAATTATATAATTTACTTTTATGCAAAAAAATGATAATAAAATAAAACAAATCAGGTAAATTAAGGGAAAGACATTAATGACTGTACTTTTTTAGATTTATATAGGCTGTATTCAAAAAATATTAAACAGTATTTAAGAAACCTTCAGGTATATACTTGACCTTTATTATTTGAAACATGAGATATTTCTTTCATTTCCCCCACAACTTTAGCTTTTTTGTTACCACTGAAAAACCAGAACATAAATTAAATCCACATTTTCTTTATATACAACTAACTAAACATGTACAGCTCTGTAATCTACAATATGAAATCTGATAAACAGTTCTTTTTGTTAACCTTTAAACTTGGCATGTTTTTTCAAACAAATTCTTGCAATAATAAACTATAAAATCCCACATTTTCAAACCCTTAAAAAAAAAAAAAAAAAAAAAAAAAATTAACAAACAAAAAGGATCCTGAATCAGGTCTTCTGCATCTCTCCTTAACTGAAAAGAGAATGCCTGTTAAAACTAATTTGGATTATGCCATTTTAACAGAGGCTTCTCATTTCTAATGACTTGAAAAACAGTCAAGTAGTCCAGTTAGGAACTCACTAGTTTGTGGGTTTATTTGACCTGGTGTTGAACCAATAACCACCTACAGCACAGACCAGCTGTCCTCTGTTTAGTTATAAAGTTTTCTTTTAAACGAACACATTTGTAACATTTAGACTACCTTTATGGGTGGTTTCACAAAAAGACTTTTATCAGAAATATGATTTCAAGTTCCAAGTCTACTTGAAATCAGTAGTATATTAAATATACTAATAATATAGTATACTTTTTTTTTTTTCATCTTCAAATTAGCAGCATCCGTTAAAGGAAACACCGGACAGTCCAAAGTGCATCAGTCCATGTCAATGGATTTTGTTTTTTACAAAAAAAGTACATATAAAATAGGTCTGAAATACTGCAACACAACTTTTCGATTACACCAGTGGTTCGAAGCGACTTGAGACCTATAACCATCTATTTTTTTGGTAAAAGAGTACCAATCCAAGCATTTCCTGTTACTGTGAGCTTAAGCAAAGCTTTTGTCTTTCATCAGAGCTTGACCAGAAGGGGGAGCAGTGATGTCACAAATCCCTAGAGCCCATGAATGTGTCAGGAGCCCAGTATAGAACTGCTGCTTGTGATTGAAGACAACTGCTGTCCCCTCCTTTGACACAGGATATTACATCACTTTCCACCATGGATGTTCAGTCTAGCGTTTTATAACCACCTGTTCAAAAGCTCC